>NW_028261385.1:52375474-52495474 GCF_051295495.1 Thamnophis sirtalis
TATGCCCAAGTGTGGGAGGAAGGTCACACTTCCACTCTCTGTCATTAGGCTCGTCACAAGAGTCCATCCAGACAGAAACCCAATATTTTTACTGTTGCCTTTGTTATATTTGTGTTTTTATTTGTGCTGATAAATAAATAAAGGAAGACTAGTATAGATCTATTTCAAGCTATTTAGCTCTCATCAGCTAGCCATATCCTTACTGGGATTCGAACCTGTGCTCTATTGCCTCCCAGGCAAGGAGTTAACCATTTGAGCTACAGAGAACGACTCCTTTTATCAGCCAGCCAGGGTGGGAGGTATATACTTAAAGTCACAACCCCTGGTATGCCCAAGTGTGGGAGGAAGGTCACACTTCCACTCTCTGTCATTAGGCTCGTCACAAGAGTCCATCCAGACAGAAACCCAATATTTTTACTGTTGCCTTTGTTATATTTGTGTTTTTATTTGTGCTGATAAATAAATAAAGGAAGACTAGTATAGATCTATTTCAAGCTATTTAGCTCTCATCAGCTAGCCATATCCTTACTGGGATTCGAACCTGTGCTCTATTGCCTCCCAGGCAAGGAGTTAACCATTTGAGCTACAGAGAACGACTCCTTTTATCAGCCAGCCAGGGTGGGAGGTATATACTTAAAGTCACAACCCCTGGTATGCCCAAGTGTGGGAGGAAGGTCACACTTCCACTCTCTGTCATTAGGCTCGTCACAAGAGTCCATCCAGACAGAAACCCAATATTTTTACTGTTGCCTTTGTTATATTTGTGTTTTTATTTGTGCTGATAAATAAATAAAGGAAGACTAGTATAGATCTATTTCAAGCTATTTAGCTCTCATCAGCTAGCCATATCCTTACTGGGATTCGAACCTGTGCTCTATTGCCTCCCAGGCAAGGAGTTAACCATTTGAGCTACAGAGAACGACTCCTTTTATCAGCCAGCCAGGGTGGGAGGTATATACTTAAAGTCACAACCCCTGGTATGCCCAAGTGTGGGAGGAAGGTCACACTTCCACTCTCTGTCATTAGGCTCATCACAAGAGTCCATCCAGACAGAAACCCAATATTTTTACTGTTGCCTTTGTTATATTTGTGTTTTTATTTGTGCTGATAAATAAATAAAGGAAGACTAGTATAGATCTATTTCAAGCTATTTAGCTCTCATCAGCTAGCCATATCCTTACTGGGATTCGAACCTGTGCTCTATTGCCTCCCAGGCAAGGAGTTAACCATTTGAGCTACAGAGAACGACTCCTTTTATCAGCCAGCCAGGGTGGGAGGTATATACTTAAAGTCACAACCCCTGGTATGCCCAAGTGTGGGAGGAAGGTCACACTTCCACTCTCTGTCATTAGGCTCGTCACAAGAGTCCATCCAGACAGAAACCCAATATTTTTACTGTTGCCTTTGTTATATTTGTGTTTTTATTTGTGCTGATAAATAAATAAAGGAAGACTAGTATAGATCTATTTCAAGCTATTTAGCTCTCATCAGCTAGCCATATCCTTACTGGGATTCGAACCTGTGCTCTATTGCCTCCCAGGCAAGGAGTTAACCATTTGAGCTACAGAGAACGACTCCTTTTATCAGCCAGCCAGGGTGGGAGGTATATACTTAAAGTCACAACCCCTGGTATGCCCAAGTGTGGGAGGAAGGTCACACTTCCACTCTCTGTCATTAGGCTCGTCACAAGAGTCCATCCAGACAGAAACCCAATATTTTTACTGTTGCCTTTGTTATATTTGTGTTTTTATTTGTGCTGATAAATAAATAAAGGAAGACTAGTATAGATCTATTTCAAGCTATTTAGCTCTCATCAGCTAGCCATATCCTTACTGGGATTCGAACCTGTGCTCTATTGCCTCCCAGGCAAGGAGTTAACCATTTGAGCTACAGAGAACGACTCCTTTTATCAGCCAGCCAGGGTGGGAGGTATATACTTAAAGTCACAACCCCTGGTATGCCCAAGTGTGGGAGGAAGGTCACACTTCCACTCTCTGTCATTAGGCTCGTCACAAGAGTCCATCCAGACAGAAACCCAATATTTTTACTGTTGCCTTTGTTATATTTGTGTTTTTATTTGTGCTGATAAATAAATAAAGGAAGACTAGTATAGATCTATTTCAAGCTATTTAGCTCTCATCAGCTAGCCATATCCTTACTGGGATTCGAACCTGTGCTCTATTGCCTCCCAGGCAAGGAGTTAACCATTTGAGCTACAGAGAACGACTCCTTTTATCAGCCAGCCAGGGTGGGAGGTATATACTTAAAGTCACAACCCCTGGTATGCCCAAGTGTGGGAGGAAGGTCACACTTCCACTCTCTGTCATTAGGCTCGTCACAAGAGTCCATCCAGACAGAAACCCAATATTTTTACTGTTGCCTTTGTTATATTTGTGTTTTTATTTGTGCTGATAAATAAATAAAGGAAGACTAGTATAGATCTATTTCAAGCTATTTAGCTCTCATCAGCTAGCCATATCCTTACTGGGATTCGAACCTGTGCTCTATTGCCTCCCAGGCAAGGAGTTAACCATTTGAGCTACAGAGAACGACTCCTTTTATCAGCCAGCCAGGGTGGGAGGTATATACTTAAAGTCACAACCCCTGGTATGCCCAAGTGTGGGAGGAAGGTCACACTTCCACTCTCTGTCATTAGGCTCGTCACAAGAGTCCATCCAGACAGAAACCCAATATTTTTACTGTTGCCTTTGTTATATTTGTGTTTTTATTTGTGCTGATAAATAAATAAAGGAAGACTAGTATAGATCTATTTCAAGCTATTTAGCTCTCATCAGCTAGCCATATCCTTACTGGGATTCGAACCTGTGCTCTATTGCCTCCCAGGCAAGGAGTTAACCATTTGAGCTACAGAGAACGACTCCTTTTATCAGCCAGCCAGGGTGGGAGGTATATACTTCAAGTCACAACCCCTGGTATGCCCAAGTGTGGGAGGAAGGTCACACTTCCACTCTCTGTCATTAGGCTCGTCACAAGAGTCCATCCAGACAGAAACCCAATATTTTTACTGTTGCCTTTGTTATATTTGTGTTTTTATTTGTGCTGATAAATAAATAAAGGAAGACTAGTATAGATCTATTTCAAGCTATTTAGCTCTCATCAGCTAGCCATATCCTTACTGGGATTCGAACCTGTGCTCTATTGCCTCCCAGGCAAGGAGTTAACCATTTGAGCTACAGAGAACGACTCCTTTTATCAGCCAGCCAGGGTGGGAGGTATATACTTAAAGTCACAACCCCTGGTATGCCCAAGTGTGGGAGGAAGGTCACACTTCCACTCTCTGTCATTAGGCTCGTCACAAGAGTCCATCCAGACAGAAACCCAATATTTTTACTGTTGCCTTTGTTATATTTGTGTTTTTATTTGTGCTGATAAATAAATAAAGGAAGACTAGTATAGATCTATTTCAAGCTATTTAGCTCTCATCAGCTAGCATCTGGTCCCAGTGACCAACCCAGATTGGATCCTGCAACGTTTATTCCTCTGTAACTATGGACAGTTCAAGTCTCTGAGTTGTTGAGTCTACATTCTATAGAACTACATATTTGAAACAGTTTGTTCTCCCCACTCTTTATAAAGGCAATAAGTTGAACATATAAAATTGTTGCGTTTTATGTTGCAGTGTATGAAATCGACTGAGAACTTACCATTGCTGAGTGGGTCAAGCAGATAAAGATCATACTCTGGTATTATAGGTACACTTATTCCTTTTTTCATTTTTACTTTTTATTGCTTTCCATACATTATTATGTATAAAATTTATAGTAGACTATATTATAGTATACATCAGTATTTCTCACCCTTAGCAACTCGAAAAGTACAGACGTCAACTTCCAGAATTCCCAAGCCCACATAATCTTAACATTAACTATAATTTTACTATTTATAGTAATTGTATAGTTTGTGGATAGTAATTCTGTTTTTAAAATTATTTTCCATAATTTATAGACTGAATATTTCATGCTAGAATGTTTGTAAATTTATTGTTGTAATATAAGACCTCCTAGTAAACAATTCCTGTTGTATTTATTGATACAATCAAGTAAATTGAATTCAACCAATGTGTCAAATTAGTTTCACAACAAATCCAATGATGTATCAGAGGGCTAAATTAGGTAAATTGCCAAATAAATAATGTTTGCTTATATATGTACATCATGAGTGATGGCAGGACTAAACATCAATGTTGATAGTGTACAAAACAGATTCCTGATGTCTTGATGGAAACGAACCATTCTCTATATATTTAAAATGTCTGTATATATTCAGTTCTCTTTCTCTCTGTGTATGTGTGTGTATGTTTGTGTGTGTGAAACAGAGTGGATATATAAACATGTGATTTTCATCAGGTAGGATGGGCAAAATAGCTAAATTCGTTCATTGACATTCTATCTATGTAGGAGTTGCATTAATCTTGGTTCATTTAATTGCTTATTTTAATGAATGGAAGAATATCAAGTACAGAGGGAAAGAAACCCCACTGAACTGTAATGTAAAACATTAGGAAAGTATCTCCATAAAAGTACTTAAAATCATTTTAGCAATTTTAATTCTTTTAAAAATTTTCTAGACATTCCATTGGAAATGTCCTGGATTTTCATGTGTAAATTTACAAACAAACCATTTGAGTGTTTTGATTGGAATGCAATTATTGTCTGCCTTTTAAATTAAATAAAACAGACACAACATGGTTTTTAAATTACTTTTTACTCCAGTACTATGCCAATAATATATTTGCTTTGATAAAACAATATTGAATTGCAAGCCTCTCTTACATTTGCTTAGTTGGACAGCTTCATCATCACCACAATTTACTAAACCCAATGAAGACATTTAGAGAGTAATAGTACATTATCATTCCTACTCATTACAGCTAATGGAAACTTTTTGTTTATGCTAAAATGATGCTGGATGAGAGCTTAACTAGACAAAATATGCACTTCATGAGGAAAAGAAGCTTAGAGAGGCTGTGGTTAGCAAAGAAGTAGTTGTTCTCTTCCCCACCCCCATAGCTGCCCCAAGTTTTACCACTTAAATATATCTCAAGCTGTTGCCTCTTTTTCTCAGCTGAAAAATAGGGCAGCCTAGCAGAATAATCACAAAACATAGCAGATTATGACCCAAATTGTTTCACAAGGGTCAGGGGGCTAAAGTAATGCACTAGGTCTTAGCTTTAGTTTACATAAGTGGACAGAGTCCTGAAAGTGGAGGAAGCGGGGTGAGAAATTCTCTGAAAAAAAATCAAGGGGTGGGAGCAGAGAACCAAAATGAACAAACCAATGGAGGTAGAAGAGATAGTGTGAATCTCTGCAAAGAAATAAAAAATGAGAATGTCAAAAAAAGAGGCCATGGATTGATACATAAATATCACTTTAGACCTTTGTGAAGGTCTACTTGGGGGAGGGAAAGGCACTCAGATTTAGGCATTTTCCACAGATATTTCTTCTTCTTAAACCCACCTAGAAATTCCTTGAAAACATCCAGAGAAGGGACCATTTTTTTGCAGGAAGAATTATGCACTACTAGCAAGTCTGACATTTATAAGGACGAATGGGAGGAGGAAAATTATCTGGGGAGGCTATGTGCGGTCTGTTATAGAATGTAGCTCTTTATGTGAATATGTTGCCTGGGCTTAGTGATATTGTACAGTTTCAACAAAGCAACCTATATAATCAGTGTTAAAATATTTTCCATCATTGCAATTTAACAAATTGTAAACCCTGATTTCAGAAAGTGAACTGGAAGCTTCACTTGTTGGAGTTTCAGTGGAAAGGATGTAAGCAGAGATGAACCTCACAAGAAGTGCAGCAGCTGGAAAAACACTGCTGAGAATTATATAGACCTGGGACTGTGTAAGAGAAGTACAGGTCACAAAGATTGAATGGTGGTTTGGGAGAATTTCAGCCAGCCAAAGAGAGCCAAGCGAGACTCAGCTTTAGCCCAAATGATGTTCACATAGAACTTATAAAAGAAAATAATTTGTTCTGCTTTAACAAAAAATATTTTTAATTCTATTAAAAAAAACTGTGCAGCATGAAGTTTGGGAACATGAGAAATTGCGTGACAAGGAAGAAACTTTATTGAATTCTTGTAGCTGACTAACTGGATAAAATAATAACCACTTTTCTTAAGGTAAAAAAGAAAATGGGCCTTGTCAATATATAAATGATCTTTCATTTCTAATTATTTATAGCATCTACTATTTTATATAGATATATTAGATAATTACTAATGATACTTATCTCAGTACTAGGGTGTGTCAAATTTCTCAACTTTCAATTTCCAAACATTAGGGGTGCTGAAAAATTGTGCCATCCCTTGGGGATAGAAAAAGGTAGTTGATGTGCTTTGTAAGTAACTACATAAATATCATAGCTTTTTAACATTTTGTTTGTTCCAGGATAATGATGTAGGATCCAAACTGGATCAGTCAGCAGGACTAGAGGTTTAATCATCTGACCTTTCAAACTCATGCTGCAACCCATCTTCAGAACAAGTTCCCTGAAGATGGGCTATAGCATGAGTCCAAAAGCTCAGATGACTTAACCTCCCAGTACTGATCCAGATTTATCCTGCAATATTGGACAATCCTTTATATTTATTGGTTACCCCCTCTAGATTTAATATTAATTTCAGCCTTTTATTGGCTTGGGGTGTATGTTCTTAGTTGTTTTTACATGCTTTCTATTCTTTGTTGTGTATAGTTTCACAAATTTTCTCATTTAATGTTTATACTTCCAGCACACTCTGCATTGGTTTTTCCCTATTGCAGTTTTAGCTTTGACTTATTATACTAGTCTTGGACTGTATTATAGTCACTATAACAATAAAAACAATAATGACATACAATGCATAACAGAAAGACAGTACATGGGATGTAGGGTGGGGGAGCATTCTTTCAGGACAATTGTATAGTATGAGGTCTACCTAACTGGGAACAGTGAAATTTTCTCAACATGGCACTTCCATTTCTAAGCCAGACATACCAGAAGGTTGGTTAATGTGCCAACATCTGTTTCCCATTTTTATTAATATTTTATTTCTTATTGAAAGTGTCTTTTACTTATATGGTGTTTTTAGATTCCTTTTAGGGTTTCTTTTAGTGATTGTTTTGAAATTGACTTTAGAAAGATGGAAGGTACTGGTGGTCTTTTTTCTATTATACATATTTAGTATTTCTTTCTCTGCTTCTGTTTTAGGATTTAAAAATGAGAAAAGTTATTTTAGTTTAGGTTTTAAAAACGGAAATGTGGAAAGCCAGGGAGACTGCAAACCACCGACAAATGATGGTACAATGAAAGACAGGAAATAACCCACAGTCTCTAAATTGCTTTCCACTGTTCTTTATCAAAAGAAAAGATTAAAAAACCTAGAACAAAAAGGCCTTTATCAGTATCGAATAACCAAAAGTCATTTAGAAAGACCTATAAGCATAACTTATTCAGTGATCAGGTAGACTAGGCTTGTGACACTGGTATTTTATTAAAGACAGATCAAAGCATGTGATATAAATATGTCTAGAAATTTGCTCCTTTTTCAGTGAAACCTGATACCGCCCAGCTAATTGCTGAATTGATGTACAGTCATATATTATTTTTTTACATGACCTTTTATCTTTAAAAAAAAGAATAATATGAGATCGCAGTTAAAATAAAATCAAGAATGGCTGCAGTGTAAATTTTAAAAAAAGTCAAGATGGCAGCTGCAATTCCATGACTAAAACTCTATCCCCTTTTTACATTTGTTGCTTGTGCGTCAAACATGAAAACTAGTCTTCAATTACTTTGATGCAGCTTCCATTTTAACTTTTTAGATATTTACCCCACAATGCACAAGAAATGAACTTAAAAAAGGTAAGAATACCCTCAGATATTTTTTTAGTTATAATATCCTTAGATAACCACTGACGTCTCAAAGCAATAGTGTTCCTGTAATATTTGTATTTCTCCTTTAGAACAGAAAAACTAAGAAGAGTTTAACCCTTTCTCTGTCAGTCCTAAACCATCAACATTGTTTCTTATGTTTTTTTAAAATGCTGTGCAGAAAATCAATTCACAAGGTCGGGATAAAATAACCTGAAGATGTTGCAATGCTTCAGCACTTTGTAATGTGTGTTACTGAACGCATCAGTGAAACATCCATTTGTCCAAACTGAAGAGTCAGGAGAGAATGAAAATAAATCCCATAAATAAGAGTTTGATAGACAGGATCAAAAATATTGCTGAAACAGCATTTTGCAAGGTAGTTTAGGAGATGACGAATTTGAAGCTGCTTATATTTGCAATAAATGTGTAAATGCTTTACTGCTGCTTGGCCCACATGTTATAAATATGTGTTTACTGCTGTCATTATGGAATGCAAGGTCATACAAAACATGTTGGTTTTGTTTAAACCCTTAATTCTTCTGACTAAGAAATCTGGCACAGTAAAGTAAATTAAAAATATATGGCATATCTATATGAAAAGTAATGAGTAATGAGTTTTGATTGACCGGGCATAAATGAAGATAATCATGGCAGACTCCTTATAAACCTTTTGATGGTACAATTAACTTGACAGTTAAGGGGCATGGAATATGGGCATGAATTTCAAATGTTGTAATACAGTAATGAAGAAAAGCTAAACTGCTTTAATTTTAGAGGAATTTGTGGAACAGTGTACCAATACATGTTTACATATGTAGATTACACTTCCCCAAAAAATGTTCTTTAAAAAGGGAAACAAATTATGGTAGAGTCAAACTATTCTCCAAGGCACCTGAGGGTAGAACAAGAAGCAATGGGTGGAAACTAACCAAGGAGAGAAGCAACTCAGACCTGAGGAGAAATTTCCTGACAGAAAAATTAATCAGTGGAACAGCTTGCCTCCAGAAGTTGTGGATGCCCCAACAATGGAAATCTTTAAAAAGATGTTTGATAGCCATTTGTCTGAAAAGGTATAGGGTTTCTTACCTAGGCAGGGGGTTGGACTAGAAGACCTCCAAGGTCCCTTCCAACTCTGCTATTGTATTGTATTGTATTGTATTGTATTGTATTGTATTGTATTGTATTGTATTGTATTGTATTGTATTGTATTGTATTGTATTGTATTGTATTGTATTGTATTGTATTGTATTGTATAGAATGTGAGGAATTAATCTGGGAAAAGTGAAGAAGTTTGGTTTCTTTCTTTCTTTTGTTAAACTTGTAGAAAACATCTAAATGGAGATTTGCATCTTTCCCACCACTGGCATATAGTGGATACATATAACATACACTAAGTCTGGTGTGAATCCAGACATTGTGATTTTTAAATGACATTTTATGGATTAGCTTGCTGTAGGGATTCAACCAACTGTGGTTTATTAAACAGGATAAACATGGCTTTGTGAGTATGGTGTATTCAGTCTCTCAGTTCCAGTAAATTCCAGTATCTTTTCTCCAGCTACAAAATTGCAATGATTTCATGCCAATAAGTAATCCCCCCCCTTTAAAGTCCTGTCTGGGGGAAAAGAAAAAGAATTCATGTCTACTAATTATAAGTCACCAAGTCTTGTCATTATATAAATGCATCTCTGCAATTTGAAAGAGCAAATAAAGATTAATTTCTATTGGGAAAAAAGGAACTTCTTTATACTTTTCCCCAGTGTAAACACTTCTTTGCTCTTATCTGCTATTTTGAAAAGTGGGGTAGAAATAAATAATCAAACATGCCCTCAAAAAACTACTGTATCTCAGTAGACTTTTCCAATTTGCCTTCATTTCTTATTCTTAGATGCCTGAGGAAATCAGAGGGTTTAATATGGAATTATGTCATTAAAGAATTAATATTACAGTACCTTGCTTCATCTTGACAGGATATAATACTTTCCACATGCTATAATTGATGCATGATAGAATGGATAGATAAAACAAGCAATAAATCAAGTAAGGATTCCCAAATTAAGAATAAGTGCATCCTAAAATTATAGAATCAAAGAATTGGAAAAGGGCAGTTGGTCTCTAAAACCAATCACCTCTTCAGTGAACAAAAGCATAGACCACTGATTCTACTGTTGAACTGCAATACATTCTTTTTACTATTAAAAAGCTTTCAATAACATTTGATGAGTGTGTGTTTTCCTGTAATTAGATCATTATTCTGTTTCCTATACTATGGATGAGTACTTCAATATTTTGTTTGGGGTGCTTGGATGTAAGTTTTGCATACAATCTTTTTCTCTCTCACTTCAGTTAAAATAGAAACTTGCAACCATGATTATAACTACTGGAAAAAGCATGTGGTGGTGATCAGAGGTGGTATTTAGCAAGTTCTGATCAGTTCTGGAGAACCGGTAGTGGAAATTTTGAGTAGTTTGGAGAACTGGTAAATACCACCTCAGACTGGCCCCACCCCCATCTATTCTCTGCCTCTGGAGTTCCAGCTAAATGGGAGGAAATGGGGATTTTGCAATAATCTTCCCCTGGAGTGGGAGGGAATGGAGATTTTACAGTATCCCTCCCCTGCCATGCTCACCAAGCAATGCCACACCCACCAAGTCACACCCACAGAACTGGTAGTAAAAATCTTTTTGAATCCCACCACTGGTGGTGATGGAACTTTAAATGCCTTCAAGAGCTTCTTAAATGGAGTTGTGGAATTGAGATTTTGTAGAATATAGATGGTGTTTAAATCAATAAAGAGGAATATTTGTAGAACAGCATTGAAACAAGGTGCCTGGTGCTCTCTGAGCATAGTTGTTTTTATGCAGACATTCATTACCCAAACCAGGTAGCAACACTTCTAGTAAGACGAGGGTTTTACTCTCAGTTTATATTCAAGTGGCTTGCCATATCAGTGTTTGAGGGGATAATCTTGGAAGTTCTTTGTTTGGAGGGTTTACTATCAGCTTGTTTGGCAGTTCCTTGAGGAGGATATTGTTTGCTTCTTGTGTGATAGTCTGATATTAATCTTAGAGGTAATCTATGTTCAACTGGGTGTTGGTGGGAATATGGTTTTTTTCTGTTGTTATCTTTTTGGCTTGTTGATTGTCTCTCTTGCACAGTATGTACATATTGCTTATGTCCAAATCAATACACTGAAGAACGAAGGCCTCTTCAATGGAGGTAATGGATTGTAAATTATCATACTAGTTCCAATATAGGATTGAGAAAAATGATCATTTAACATCATCTAGTGAGCTTCCATGCATAAAAGAAAAACTAGAACCTGGGTCTTCCCAGTTCCAGTGTAGCATTTTAAACTTTACACAACTCTGGATTTAATTGACAAATTTGAACATGTCTTGGGATGAACAACCAATACAATAAACTATCTACAGTTTTCTTGAAATATGTAAACAAGTTGGATGGCCATCTGTTAGGCATGTTGTTGTAGTAAATTCTGTATTGGACTAGATGAACACCAAATTCTCTTCTGTTACACCTTGTGATTATATGATAAAATAAAACTAGTCATTAAATGTATGAAAAATATTGATAAATAAATAGACTATGAAATTTGTTTCAGTGGATTTCTAATCCTATAAACTCCTATAAACTATATTCAGTTGACATAAATTTTGTGACTTCTCTTGGTTTCCTTCTTCTTGCTTCCATTACCATATCTCCATAATTTAAGAACAAATTTGGAAATGGGTATGATGTGCATAGTGCAACGGAGGTGGTGAATTTGAGCCACCAAATAGAATTCATTCTTCTCAATGGATGTGTGCAACTCGATACAAGTCTATAATCTCATTACTCTTTAAAACATTTTGTGTACAGTTCTTCAGAATCAATCAAGAAACATGAGATGGCACTTGCCTGTAGGCTTACAATCTGAAAAACACAGCACAAAAGGAAACTGAAATGAGGAGATAAGAGACAAACAAGTGGACTCAAAGGGCCCCAGCTCTTAAAGTTTAATAGCAGTTCTTACAATTGCCATTTAGAACATAGAAAAAGGAAACCCAGTGATGTTGGTTTTTCAACAGAGTCAGAGGGCAGCCATGCTTTTCATTAAAGGGTAGTCCTCAACTTACAACCATTCATTTAGTGACCATTCAAAGTTATACCACTGAAAAAGTTACTTATTAGCGTTTTCACATTTACAACCGCTGCAGCATCCCCATGATCACAGGATCAAAATTTGGATGCTTAGCAACTGGTTTACATTTTTGATGGCTGCAGTGACCTGGGATCATGTGATCATTTTTTGTCACCTTCTGACAAGAAAAGTCAATGAGGAAGCCAGATTAACAACCGTGTTACTAACTTAACAACTGCAGTGATTCACTTAACAACTGTGTCAAGAAAGGTTGTAAAATGGAACAAAACTGACATAACAAATGTTTTACTTAACAACATAAATTTTGGTTTCATTAGTCAAGGGCTATCTGTACTTCTGATCAACCTGTCAGAATAGTAGCTGTCAGATGATACATATGGACAGTTGAAAAGGACTTGGTCTTCACATAGAATAGTTCTGCTTTTCACATTTCCTTTTGCTGGAGATCGATGGAAACTAAGAATATAAACCACATAAATTGCCTACCTTTCTACTCCATTCCTCACTTTATTTTGCCATGAAAGAATGGGATCCACCAAGCATAAGATAAAGGAATATAATACTTTTCTAAAAGCCCATTTTAAAGAGAAATCCACAGATTTCCACAGAAATTCATATGCTAAAATTCTAGTTCCACAAAGTAATACACTTTCATTCAGTTGCTCCATGCAGGACATTGGTTATATAAAATCAATTTTTTTTTTAAAAAAAAACTTTAATCCTAGGAACAGGTGGCAATTAAGATAAATAAAGCATTTGTTCAGATTCATCTGTGTGCCAATTGCATACAATTGCTGGTCTGGGAGGCTCTCCATTACTCATGTTTGAGACATTTGGGGACTGAATGCATTGTACATGGAGTTACCCATTCATAAGCTGATCCAGCAGCACGGACAGTCATGGACTTACCCACAGCCTGTCATATAATGCTTTGTGAACTGCATTGGTTACCAGGAATCTTCTAGGTATAATTCAAGATGCTGGTTATCATGTATAAAGCTATGGCATAGGGGCATGGCACAGGCTTAGGTACCAGTGTTTTTTTTTTAACCCAACAGAGTTAGAATGAACATCTGCAATATTTATCTATAAATTTATTCTTAAATTTATAGTTTATTCTTAAGACAACATGGAGGTATTCAGACATCATGATTACCCCAGGCATTATGGTTCAAATACATTACATTGAAAATAATGTCTATCTTTGAGTACAAATGTAGTCAGAATTAAACAATTTTACCAGTTTGTCAAAACTTCAGGTGAACTGGTCTGATAGGGCAAAGAAAGAGGCAATTGGGAATAGGAAATAAGTATGTATGTGTTTGACCATTCATTATGGGGTCCCAGCCCATGTAACTTCATAGTGAAGTTCACTAACCAAAGTTACTGCTTTCTTGAAAATATCTGATTGTGGAAACAAAATATGAAAAAGGAACACATGTGCCAGTTGGCTTATCCCTGTCTTGCTTTTGAAGGGCTTGTACTAGAGACTCTTTCTCTCAAAACATATCGAGCAGAACTCTGGTTTAAAGATAAAATGATCCTAAGGAAAAAAAATATCTAGGAGCTTGGAAGTTGTCCATTAAAAGCTGTCTGAGAAAATACCCATGTCACTTATTCATTATCTTTCCAAAGACAACAAAATGGGCTATTGAAATTATTGCAACCGAACAATAGCATATACAGTAATAATAGCATACATACTATGTATACATATGTCTACTTCTCATTTCTTATCAATCTCTGTCCATTCTTCATCCATCCTAATCATGCTTTTATGTCAGGAGACTTATATGTAAGGGGGTTATTATCTATGATGCGATACAGAAAAATGAATGAGAATGTTACAGATAAAAATTTATTTTTAATTATCTCCAAAATGAAACATAATACATATGACCAGTTGCACTGCATTTGAAGATCCAACTGTAAAGCCACAATACAAATTAAGGGAATAAACTAAATTCTAACTACCTCACATTGAGAAAGTACTGATCAAAATCTATGAATTTCCCCAGAGATATTTAAACATACAAACAAGCAAAAAACATGAGATGAAGTATAATTACTGAGTATTTCATGAAGCACTCTTCATGGTGCTCTTGCAGATAATTCTAAAGGCCATGAAGTTACCTCACAGAATAGTGTGTTTATTGTGAGTGGGAGGAGGAAAATATGAATTGATGTCAGCCATATCTCTTGGAATGTATGGTTTAGTAATCTTTTATGAAAGCTAAACATTAATGTCATTAAAAAAGTTAACACTAGCTGGCTTAAATAACAATATTCAAGTAACTCTTATTTTTAACATGGATATTTTAAGTTTTCTTTTTTTAATTAGTAGCTTATCCACTTAAGTACCTATGGAAGAAATAATCATTTAAGTATTCTGTATTAAGCATTCTGAAAGTAATTGTCTTGGCTTTATTTTAGATGGTGGAAAGTTAATTTATTTCTGTATCAAGATCCAAAAACATATTTCTATATATCTCAAAAATGTACTTTCTGTTCTTTTCAATGAAAGAAAGCTTTTTGAAAGGCAAAACACTGTATGAAGCAATGTTGCAAATTATAGGTTACAAACATACTTCATTACAACATATTCTCCAATAGACAGATGTTTTTAGAGGTCTGGAACATGTTATTTGTGGAAAACGTACCCCGTGAAGCATGCAAAACAATTTCTGTTTTTCTATGCAGCATATGTATATTTTTCTTACACAATAAATTTTCATATTGTTAAGCTATTTTTCTGAAAAACGTGAGTGAAATAAGTTTACTAAGAAATAAATATGTATTTATGTTTTCAAAATTATGGCAGCTAAGATGTAGAAGGTCTTAGATTATTATTTTTTCAATGAAATGTTTCTCTTTATGAAAGTTTCTAAAATTATATTTTTATTATTTTAAAAAACAACTGGAAGGAAAGGTTTACAATATTATTAATCACAAAATACTTTAAATACTTAAAAATCACACACCTCTTGCCTGTATTTCCTAAAGTACTTGGACTTTTCTCCAAAAGTTGGGACTATATCATTTGGTATGGAAGACCATTTATGTGGCATCTTCCGTAATGGCAAAATATCATCAACTTCTTGTTCTTATACTGGTAAGACTGGTTACACCTAAGAAATATGTTTTTGTTTGAAGTGGTATTGATCCTAATCTAATCTGTGAGGCTGAAGAGCTATTATGATACTCATTACATGTACCTAAGGCACCCACCAGGCAATTATATGAAAAAGGATGAAAAGACTAGATTAAAATTTAAGAAAGATAGGAAGGTGATGAGGGAATACTTCTTTATTTTGGATGAGTTTAAATCTCCAATACCACATGAATTGTATTTTAGGATAAAAAGCAATGCAAAAATCATCATAATGAATACTCATGCATTCATTTGGAGAGAGGTGAAGTGCCAGATGACTAGAGAGATGATTAAAGAGATTAAATATTATCTTTATCTTCAAAAAGGAATAAAAGGAAGTTGCAGCCATCTATAGACTGGTTAGTCTAATTTTGATTCCTGGAAATATTCTAAAAGAAACCATTATGATATTGATTTGTAAAAACCTCGGATATAAGCATATATGACTCAAGAACAAATCTTGCCAGATTAAATTTATTTTTAATTGGATAATTTGGAATGGGGAATTATAGGAATGCTATAGGCATAATATACTATGATTTTACAATACATTTAACAAAATGTTTCCTAACATGTTCATTAGTAAGCTAGTTATATGTGGGCTAAATGTTAAATTTTAAATCCCTTCATGGTTGGGACCAGGTTATCTGAGGGGACATCTCTTGCTGGTCACATCTACCCAACACATCAGAGCAGGGAAGCAGGGAATGTCATGGGTCCCATCCCCTAGGGAGATACACCTGGTGGGGCCCAGAAGAAGGACCTTCTCTGTGGTGGCTCCCTCTCTCTGAAACATAATTCCCCAGAGATTAGAATGGTCCCCATTCTAACACTCTTCCGGAAGGGACTGGTTCTGCCAGCGGGCCTGGAGGACCCAGAGCGGATGGAGCCCATTAAATGGTTAATGTGATCTGCTGTCATCAGGGTGGGGAGTGATTTTATTTTATTATATTATTGTTTTAAATGAGGTTTTATATTATGTAAGCCACCTTGAGCTGCCATGTGTGAATAGGGGCAATATAAATTCAATAACTAAATTCAATAAATTCAATAAATTCAATAAATTCAATAAATTCAATAAATTCAATAAATTCAATAAATTCAATAAATTCAATAAATTCAATAAATAAATTCAATAAATAAATAAATTGCCTGACTTTAAGTGAATGGACAACTAGCTTAAAATCACATTGAAATTGCTCAACATATTGGAGAGGGATATGCTGTCTCTCAAAAGAAGTGCCATAAAGATTTGTCCTTGCTTATTCTTAAATAATACAATTAATGACCATAGGAAGTGGATGACACACTTCTCAAATTTACAGGTGACACAGAATTTGATAGGATACTAATACTCTAGCAGACCCCTTGCTTTGTGCAAAAGATGTTGCATTTTTATAGGTTTTTGTTGTTTTTAAATCCATTACTTCTTTTTCCTGTTTGATTTAACAAATACCTTGCTTCAGATGTGTTTACACAATGGGTCGTGAAGTAAAGAATGTGGCCGAGACTACAGAAAATCACCATTTTGACTTTGTAATCTCTATCGCATCCACCTCAAGTCTTGCTTTATGTTTCTTAATTTTGGTCTTGATAGAAATTGATTTTTGCAATAATCAGTGTTTCTGCATTGAGAAACTCCAGCATCTGTCCTACTCCCCTTCACTGGATGTATTAAAGCTGGGGTGGATCTAAATTAGTTCGGATTCCTGCACTGAGGAAAGAATTGAATTGATATAAATATTTTCAGAAAGTCTGAGTGCTGAAGAGAATTCCAGAGCCATGGCATAACCATGGAAAATAAAAATTGTCACCAATCCTAATTGAAATGTTTTGCAATAGACAGGAAGACTCGTGAAGGAAAATGCAATTTTGTCCCTAAACTGGACAATATGGAAAAGAAAAGAAAGGAAAAGTACTGCATGTTTGAGATCTCCACACAGTTTTTTCAAAAATATTCAGGTCTGGGATAGTGAAGACCTTTCCCAGATTCTTGTTTCTTTCCTATAAGTATTTTACACTTAATTTGAAGTATGTTTTAGTTCAGCATTTTTCTGAATGATATTTTATAAAAGTTGTTCCCTAAAATCCAAGCACATTCGCAGAAGCTTTTCCATTGTCAAATTGACATCAGAATCAAGGGCAAAAATGTGCTGCATCCATTCATAGTAGGCTAAAAGGCTATCTGGAACCATTAGAATTTTAATTTTCACCATCAGTCCATGGATCAAAATAGGATTAAAAGATTTATGCTAAATGAAAAAAATGCTGAACAAGCTACAATAGATTACACTTGATTTTTCAGACTGTAGCTTAATTGAAAAATGGTTATACCATAATATGATTTCTTTGGACTGCATTATATGCCATAGGAATGAACATCTGAGCTATGATTAGGTGGATAATATAGGAGGACTATACTATTTAATTTAGCCATGCAGTTTCTGAGAATTGAATACAAAGATTTATTCACTGATATTTAAAAATAACATCTAATTAAGATTAACCCATTGCAAAATTTTAGCAAATAGGCAGTGGTTTGATCAAACATCAGAAGAAAGGAACACCAAGATAGAAACTATGCTAAACATATATTTGGAACCGGAGTTAGGCATGATCAATTCATCTCAAAAGGGAGCAGGACTTTGATGTGGATACATCTTAGAGATAACATCTTAATATTTTTTTTTTCCTGTGGATGCTCCTGAACAAGAAAATTCAGATTCAGGATCCTTAGAAGTGTTAAATGACTTTCTTTAGACCTCATATACTTTATTATATTAAAAAATCCTACTTGATAAATGTTTGCATACATGATTGGGTTTTGACGTTATAATCTGGTAATATTAAATTGGAAAACAAATCAAAGAAAAATAATGTTTAATTGCCATTATGATCAAAATGTTTTTTCCTTATCTTTAAGTCTTTTCTTAAAAAATCATAATGGCACTAATCATCCGAGTTGTTTTGTTATTGCTATTTTAAGTTTTAGGAAACAGGACTATTGAAATTGCAAACCTGAATAATACACTATATATATTCAATGTAAGCTACTTAATCAGAGAAAATACAACAAATTTATGAGTTAGGGTGGTATGGTTCCTTATAATAACAAAGTTTTATACTCATTCTTTATTTGTTTTACCACAGAAACTACTTCCCTTCTATCCATTTTACATCTTTCTTACAATTCACTCTGGAAATTTTAAAGGAAAAATTTAGTACTTTCCACTGCCCAGCCTTTTCCAATAATTATATCACTTATAGAATATAAACAAGAAGTTATTATGGATCTCAAATTAAGTGAAGAATTAGAAAACCCCTTGCCATTAAAACTTACATAGAATTTAAGGTTCTACTTGTTACATGTCAGGATCCAAAGCAATTAAATTCAAGCAATATCAAAATAGGGTAGCATATGATCTCTAACTAAAGAGAAGAATTTTATGTAGCTTCTAATAAATTATCTAGGGGTTTAATTTCAGAATTTAATAGATGCTTAATGGATGCTCAGTGTAGGACACATGAAATCTGTGTAGGAGGCTGATTTTTCTTTATCGTATCTGACTATCATTGGGAAGGGCTCTGGAATCAGCAGCCAATAACAACAACTTCCGCTTAGCTTTGGGAAATGTTATTAAAATTGGTGCACAGATGGCATGTAACACCCATCAAATTACACCAAATGTTGCTTTATGTTTCATCCAAGTATTAAAAAGTAGAGAACCTGCTGTATTTTTGCATAAGTGTCTTAATTTGCTCAGTTATAAAGAATTTGGGGGAGGGCTTTTATAAACTAGTGTTAACATACCTGATCAAAACGCATGATGATAATGTAGCATCTATTTTGGTTTTCTTGTGCTCATTTCCCCTTTCTTTCCTTTCTTCTTTGGTTAATGAGGATGAGCCTTTACCATACCAGACATTAATCAATATGTTACATGAAGCAGCACGAACAGTAATTGCATCTTTTGGGAAAACAACAGCAGGTTTTAGCAGGCACAACCCAATGACAAAGGTTGGAATTTGGCTTTTTCTAAAAATATTAACCCAACTCAAAGTTGATCACATTTGTAGAAAATTGATTGCTTTTTAATTTTTTTCATTCATCACACACCAGGGCATCCTCTTCCACATCAGGTGCCAAAGTAAACGATAGTTCTCCTTATTCTTAGAGCAATATAGCTCTAAGCTATATTGTTTCTCTTACAATATATGTGTTATAGATTTTATACAGTGCTTTGATTCCAATTATTATTTTAATAGAATTTAAAATTAAACCAATAAACAAGACAAATAATTCTGCACCACTGGCAGGTCTCAGAGAAGCAATAACTTGTTTCAACAAGTCAGAGTGGACTAACCTCTCAGACTTTTCCTTGTTGGCAGAACTTTGAGATTTAAATCTGGCTTTTCATTGTTCAATTGTGTTTTTTTGTAGGATTTGTGCAGACTCCCTCCTTAATCTTCAAAATTCTTCAAAATATACAGACCGTATATTTCTTTTTTTGTAATTACACAAGTCCAGATCATGGCCACCACATGCTGGAAGGAGTCGCCCAAACATTTTCTGGCTTTCTCAGCACCTGCACTAAAAAACCCCAAATAATATACTGTATAGATTAGTGCACAATAGCATATTAGGATGCTGGACTTGATGCTAGCCACATAGTGAAATCTGTTATCATGCAGGAATTTGAGTTCTCTTGTTCATGAAATCCTTGCTTACAGATTCATAATAGCATTAGGATTGAAATATCAAATACTTGTGGATTTTCTATTAGCTTTTATAATTACCATGCCTTCTCTTCTTGTAAATTAGAATCTAAGACACTGCTGGATGTCTGGGCCTTCAACAAAAATAAATAAAGACATGCTAATGACTTTAAAATATTTCATGAAATAATTAAGCAATATAAAGAATGCATTGTGATTTGAAATGACTGCATAGATGAATTATTTCTTTTTTCTAATCCAGATCCCCAAAGTGCTCAGTATGATTGAATATCATACATGATATAAATATGAGTTAAGAAGACAGAAAAGTAGCTTTACTGATGTTTTTCTAGAAAGATCATTATAATTTATTCCAATGTCTACTTTGAAAAAAAAACAATTTATAGGAGTCCACTGAGACTCTGTTTAATATTCTGTGATATAAAAAGGAGAAATGAAAATATGAAATTGCAATTGAATATTATTGTAACCATCAATGCAATGGGAAATTAGTTGTATTTTTTTAATAATGCTTTTGTTTAACAAATGAGGTTTATAAACCCATATCTCAATGTATTAAACTGGAATCTGATCCCCCCCCCCTCCATTTTAGAACAGTGAGACTTTAAAAGTTCCAAATCAGAATAAATGATAAATATCAGATCCTTCTAGAAGCATAATATTAGACTTTGGGGCAGACTATAGTAAACAAGAAGGATTCTTAGAATAGCCTCTATATTATATAATATTGGCCAATATTAAATTGTAGGCAGTTTCACATTGCTTACAAGTGAATCTGCATGAATCAAAGATTTGTAAACACATATTTGTAGTATTCATATGTTACATTTTAGAGTACACTTAAAATACATTAAATGGATTCCTAATTTACAATAAACAAAATAGAAATGACCACTTCTATATTGTTAATTGTGATACAAATAAACAGCTTTTAGCAGGCTGCAACTAAAATTTAGAAATCTCCAATGCCTGTCCTGTACTCAACCAGATTTTATTATAGAATGACCTGGACACTAATGCAAATATGATTGAAGAAAAAATATATGCATCTACCACCTGAGCAATATTACCTGCCTATTATTTTTGATGAGTTATGAAATAATTAAAAATAATGGAAAACTGGTACTATGAACTATGGCTGAAATGATTGGATATATAAGAGATTATAACTATGGGAAAGATAAGTTTCAATAATGCAGACTTCTAACACACTTCTTACAAAAACATGCTTTTATTTACTTCAAAACAAGAAACTTCCCCAAATATACATTCTTTTTGTCTACGCCTTTTTCAAACATATACTTTTTATGTTAAATCTGAGAAAAGATTCTGCATCTCTATGCACCAGAGTTAGACTAAAGAGTAAGGACCTTAGAGGTATTCTAGTACAACCCCCTGCTTAAGCAGGAGTCCCTATGCCATTCCAGACAAACTGTGCTTTATAATCTGATTTTTTCAGACTTCCTCAAGCTTCTTAAATAGATGTAAGAATTCTATTTAAATCCTCCCTAAATTTTCTCTAAGTTTGTTGAAATCATATCTTTTAAAGTCTAAGACATTAGTTTGATTTTGCTCTATTACTTGTGCCTGCATTCTGTTGAATTCCAATATGATATGGTCATTCTCCTCAAGGCCTTCTGTAACCTTAATCCCTCATTTCATCTTCAACATTTCATCTTTGTCAACAAGAATTAAGTTCACTACAATTGACCCTCAACTTCCTTCCTCTTCCTTTGGGTGACGAAGTTGTCTGCTAGGTTCAAAGGAACCTATTTGGCCTCTCACTTAGTGCAGTTCAATTTAATTGATATGATTAGTTTCCTTCCATTGCAATCTATTATATCCCTACATTATATTATTTCCTTTGAATTTTCAGGATATGCTGGAATGTTTCTGTATTAAAGCAATGCAATGGTGGGACTAGGATATAGATTGATATCATAGTAACCCTAGGTGCCACAGTATTGGCCTTGGATTGGGGAGACCCAACTTCTTGGTTTCCCTTGAAGCTCAGTGGAAGAAGAATTCTGTGTATATTACATTAAACTCTGGAACTCCTAGAGAAAAACAGAATGTATATTTATCAAATAATACACTGGATTGTGTGTGTATATGTAAAAAATCAAACTCAAGATATGGTATATCCTCACAGGATTTCAGTGTTATGGCATGGATCTTTAGTGCCCTATGACAAGATTGGGCTTGGTTCCTATCATCTCAAAAACCTATTAAGACTTGGAGCCTATATGCTACCCATTTATTTTCCAGGTTCGTATTTTTTAGTTTAGATTTCTCTTTAAGCATGATTAAATCAAGAAAGCTTATCTGTTGAGCCCTTATGGATATCCAAAGAGACTTCTCTTTCATTTTCCACAATGATTCCCTTTCCCCATGTTTTCGGGAACATTTTGGACCAGTATTATTCTGTGTTGTGCACATAGTTGTTGGTAAGAATGCCGGGAAGAAAAAAAATTAAAAATGAGACATGGTGGCACAATGATTAGAATGCAGTACTGCAGGCTAATTCTCTGATTGACATGTTCATGCATTGAGTTCTCTTAATAGCGCCTGATTACGGTTTTTTTTTAAACTACTATCCTTCATAAAGTCTACCTTGCCCTTCTGCACGAGAAGACATATGATGTAATAAACTATGTCTATCATTTAAAAAAACATACTTGGTTTTCTTTTGCTAAGTAAATCAAAATGCGATATTGCAAGGAGAGTTAATATTCTATAATTCCTGATGTTGTGGAGATTCTGGTTTATTTTTCAACATGCTATTATGTTAGCATGGGTGATAATCATTGTTATTGTAAATATAATGTAATAACAGGTTTGGGGGAGGTGAAGTCTCAAAAGAATTCAATCCCCCTTTTAGAATGCTAAACACATACCTGGGGCATAGTTCTACACAATGAGTTACACAATCTTAGCAATGGTCCTTAAGATATACAGAGACACAGGTGTAGAACAAAAGCATACCTATTTTCTAACTTAAGCTATGGGAAAAACAGTATCACATGCATGTGCAAATGTGTGCCTAAGTTCATATAAGTTTGAATATAAAAGATTTTCTGGTGGAACATTTCCGATCTATGAAATCAGAATTATTCTCTGGAGTGCTTTCATAAACTCTGATTTCCAAATATTTATTCTCAACACTTATTCCCAAAAGCAATTCAAAAAGAATTTGGAAAACAAAGCAAAAATGTTGAAATGTTCTTTTTCTAGATTAATGAGAAATTAAAACTAGGAAAACAAAACATATTAGCAACTGTACTTTAAAAAATATTTAGAAATATGTAATGTATTTTACAAAGAGAAGTAAAGTATATACATTATTTCACAAATAAATATAGAATTTGTATTCTATATTCTGAATAATATAAGTTCATTAGCTTTATTTCAGCATATTTCAAGTATCAAAAGTTATTTGCATAAATTGAGTAGAGGCAGTCAAACATCCGCTAAATATTGTGGTCAAAAACTTCATTAATCTCTGATTATTGCTTGTTGTAGAAAGCCAAAAAAATGCAATTTAGTGATGAAAAAAATTAGGTTTTACATATAGACAAGAAACATCAATTATACAAGTATAGAATAGCTGGTTCCTGACTCAACAGCAGACATTGTAAGAGGGATCTAGGACTTAGTGTACAACTACTTAAGTATGGGACCAGCAGTGTGCTGGAGTTGCCAAAAAAGCCAACACAATGCTAGGCTGCTTCACCAGAGGAATAAAATCAAGATTATATGAAGTATTAATACTGTTAGATACTGCTTTGGTAAGACCACACTTGGAATACTGCATCCAGTTCTGGGCATAATGTTACAAAAAAAGATAAAGTGCAGAGAAGAGCAACAAAGATGATTGGGGGTCTAGAGGCTAAAACATATGATGAACAGTTGCAGGAACTGGGTATGTCTAATGAAGAGAAGGACTAGGAGGGTGATATGATAGCAGTCTTCCACTATTTAAGAGACTGTGACAAAGAAGACGGAGGGATGTCAACTTATTCTCCAAAGCACCTGAAGGCAGGATAAAAAACAATGGATAGAAACTTTATCAAGGAGAGATCCAATCTCAGTGAGAACAATTATCCAGTGGAACAGCTTGCCTTTAGAAGTTATGGATGCTGCATCACTGGAGGATTTTAAAAAGAGATTGGACAGCAATTTGTCCAGAATGGTATAGGGTTTCCTGCTTGGGCAGGGGTTGAGCTAGAAGATCTCCAAGGTCCCTTCCAACTCTGTTATTCTGTTTTCTGATTATAACCTACATTTATCTCAGTAAAGTTTTTCACAATCCTATAAAGTAGGACAGTGATATAAAGTCTGTATATTGTAGATGGTAGATTGAACAAATAATAATTTGCTATCAAGAGCTGGTAGAAATCCATGTGATGCATCGCTAAATTACATTTGGCCATTTTCTCTGTGAAATATGTCTGAATCAAGCAGGATGGTTCTTTTTAAAGATCTTTGACATGATCTTGCATCCTTGCAGTCCTTTTACTATTTGAAGTTAACTATAATTTCTTCCTTTAATCTTTCTTTCAAGTGAAACAAATCATTTGAGAGAAAATAGCCCTTTCAACTACTTCTTAGATGCACTTATTCCTCTCTGATTTTGGTTTACTTTAAGTGCCTAATCTTAACAACTGTGAAGGTCAGTTATGATCTGGAAAATGTCAGTATATGTCCTATCCACCACTGCTGTAGGTGAGCTCTGTGGTCTTCTTAAGATTAATAGAATTCTTGCTCCACAAAGATAGAAAATAAAGTTGGAAGGAACAATTATTGCTTTATAAAAAATGTTTCACATTCAAGAAATAATATGGTGCTCTCATTCTTTTCTCACCTTGATCAATGTAAAATTTTAGAAAACTAGAAAATTCTTCAAAGCAACTTGAGTATAACTTAAAGGGTTACAATGAAGCCAGTCAAGATGACTTGGGATACTTTTCTTTCCACACTGAGAACATATATTGTGAAAGTGAAGGTTCATTTTCTGAGCTTGTGGGTTGGTTTCTGAATGTTTTGTTACCAGGCTAGATAGCATTTTCAGCAGAGTTTAGGGGACTAAACCCCTAGACATCTTCTAAACTCTGCTGAAGATGCTACCTAGCCAAGTAATGAAACATTTGGAAACCAACCCACAAGTTCAGAGGATGAACCTTCACCCTCATTCTACACCCAAGCTACAGATATTCACCACCATTGCAAAACATGGATTGTTTCCCCCATTGCATCAAAAACTATTATTTTTGAGCTCTAATTCCAGAAAATGGCTGTATGGTAAGCCATCCACAAATTCTCATAAACTATTTATTTTAGTATGGGTCTCTGTGTTGCATGCTGTTCAGAGAAACTGCACATTTCCTCACAACTACATTAAAGAGCCAAGGTGGCGCAGTGGTTAAAAGCAGCACTGCAGGCTACTGCTAGATCAGCAGGTCAGCGGTTCAAATCTCACCGGCTCAGGGTTGACTCAGCCTTCCATCCTTCCGAGGTGGGTAAAATGAGGACCCAGATTGTTGGGGGCAATATGCTGACTCTCTGTAAACCGCTTAGAGAGGCCTGAAAGGCCTATGAAGCGGTATATAAGTCTACTGCTATTGCTATTAAAGGGCTATCCAGCAGTCTCTGACCTGGTTAAAAACCATTCAGGCAGGTCATTTGCTATGCCTTTACTTACTGTGAAGAGGGCACATTAAGGACAGGGATTAGTTGATTTCCATGTCTTTACTTTTTCTCCTCCAACCAAACATTTCTCACCACTTCTAATTTTCCTTTCACAGAGCTCTTCAGGAGGGGGGGGGGAGATGTAATGTAACCATTTTAAAAGATATTTTGAGATTAATTATCTATATCCTCTCAGTTTCTGAGGCAGCTCAAGTCTTTGATAGGAACCTAATTTGTTTCAAGTTGCTTTGCGTAAAACCAGCTTCATCTGCCTCATCTATGGATTTGAATATTTATGCATTTGAAGCAGACACATATCTTAAACACACAGCTGGAGAGTTGTACTCAAAGAACAAAATTCAGTGCCAAAATAGAAGAAGGTTTTTAACACATAAAGAATTACATCTGTTGTGCTGGAATATTTGAACAAAGAGAAACAAGTTTCTCTCCGGATAGATACAGGATTCATATGCCATTTTTGGATGTCTTAAATAACAATGTGGAGGGTTGAACTTTTGTTTTGTTTTGTTTTGAAGAGTCCTATTTGATCTATACCTGTCATTTACCAAGTTATAAATATCACCCTTCAAGCTTCATTCCCCTCATCCCAAATCTGGATAATTCACAGTGGTTTCCTCACAAGAGAAACTCTTTTTGCATATTATCTGAGCTGCCAGGAGATAGAAATGGAACTCATCAAATTTGCAGACACTAAAGTGGCAGGGATAGCCAATACCCCCAAGACAAGCTCAAGACCCCAAAAGATCTTGATAGACTTTAACACTGGGCCCTATCTAACAAAATGAAATTTAATATAGATAAAAGTAAGATTTTACACTTAGGTAAGAAAAACCAACTGTATAGGTACAGAGTAGGTAAAACTTGGCTTAATGCCGGTAACTATGAGAGGGATCTTGGAGTCCTAGTGGACAAACACTTAAATATGAGTCAACAGTGTGCGAGAACAGCCAAAACCAGCCAATGCAATCCTAGACTGCATTAACAGAGGGATAGAATCAACATCATGCAAAGTTCTATCCTGCTTTACAAAGCCTTATTAAGACCGCACTTGGAATACTGCATTCACAATATAAAAAAGATGTTGAGACTCTGGAAGAAGAAAACAGCAACAAAAAGTGCTAGAGTAGCGGAGGATAAAACATATGAAGAATGGTTACAAGAATTGGGTATGTTTAGTCTAATGAAAATAAGGACTAGGAGAGACATAATAGCAATGTTCCCATATTTGAGGGGCTCCTACAAAGACAAGAGGGCCAAATTATTTCCAAAGCACCAAAAAGCAAGACAAGAAACAATGGATAGAAACTAACCAAGGAGAAGAGCAGCCTAGAACAAGGTGAAAATTCCTAACAGCTAGAGCAGTGGTTCCCAAACTTGGCAACTTTAAGACTTGTGGACTTCAACTCCCAGAGTTCTCCAGCCAGAAGAGCTAGCTGGAGAATTCTGGGAGTTGAAGTCCACAAGTCTTAAAGTTGCCAAGTTTGGGAAACACTGAGCTAGAGCAATGAACCAATGGAATAGCTTGCCTTTAGAAATTGATCGTGCCCCATCACCAAAGGTTTTCAAAAAGAGATGGAAAACCTTTTGTCTGAAATGGTATAGGGTTTCCTATAAGCAGGGGATTGGACTAAAGACCTACAAGGTCACTTCCAACTCTATTGTTCTATATTCTACTATATGTTCTAAATGCCAACCAACAATTAGGATTTATTTGTTTATCCCAAATGTCCTCCCATTTTATGATAGTTAGAGGCAGAGTAATCCCAGTAGGGAAAAGTGATTTAGAGAGAAAAAGGTCTTTCTTTTTTTCTTCATCCTGCTTCCTTATTAGTAGTCATTTAAACTTCTATTTTGTGCTCCATTTAATTTCTTATGCTTTTTTTGGATAGTTTTCCCCTGCTGTTCTTTCCTAACCTTTGCTCCTTAGGCTAATTTTCTTCTGTTCCTCTCCTTTTTCTTTATCCCTTGGGTGTGCATATTACACAGTTTTGTATATTTTTTCCCAGCTTTCTTTATTATTTGGACCAGTCTCCCTCCATGTTTGAGATTCCTAGTTTTGATTTTTTTTACTGACTCCAGGCTGTCTACCTTTAAGCTTCCTATTCCCCCCTTAATCTGCCCCACTGTTTTCTTGCCATCTCCAAGGGTCCCATTTACCACATTCAGTAATTTAGATTAATGCAATTTAAGCTTCCCTGGCTTGCATCAGTTTTATTATAACCAAATGGATTGCATATCAATCTCAATACATTACTTTGAAAATTCCTATAAAGGCTCTGGACTTTGTGTAGGTTTACACGCCATGTTATATTTATATAAAGCTAGTATAGTGTAGTAGTTAAGAATGTTGAAGTTGACGTAGGTAGAGTCAAAAGTTATCCATGGCCATAGAAACTCACTGGGTAATTTTGCTCCTGAAAGTAGTCAGGATACATTATTAAGTTGTTGCAGAAAACAAATGAAAAAAGATCCCCTCCCCCTCAATAAGCTACCTTGAGTTTTAGTAAAATAGCAAAGGATAAATCTAATAAATAAACAAAATGTGTTTATTCTTAATATTTTAAAATACATTTAATGTTGATTTTTCTTAGGAAATTCAAGGAATTAGGTTGAAAAATTGTAAAAGTTTTCCATGTGAATCAATATCTATGGTCTGGACCATGCATAATTCAGAAACATAATAATAAAAATTGCATTGTTTAGCTGACCATGCAGGCTGTTAATTTAATTGTTTTCTTCATGCCAACTTGTCAATTACTTCTTGTTTTATATACAAGAAGTTTGTTTGTTTCATTAGTTTAATAGTTCAAACTTCTATTATGATGAGTAAAAATTTATTAAAAGGATTAGAATAAAAGAAAATAAACAATTGCAAGCAATAAAATATTAAGGGACACTTGAAAGGCAAAAGCTAATTTACTGGGTTACTAAAATGATGAAGCAAATGATCAATAACTAAAATATAGAGATGATAAAATACTTAACATTCTTTTAAACTACTTAAGTGATATCCTTTGAGAGATAAGTATTAATGAATGAGTATTAATTTATTTACTATTACTATTACTTAACATTGTAAAACTATAAAGTTTTAAACCTATAAAGATTTAAATTTTTATCTGAGGGTCATAAAATTCTAAATGGGGAAAATTATATTATCTAGCAATGAACAGCAATGAAAGTCAAGCAGGATTTAACTCCACTGGTGGAGGTCATCGCTAGTCAATCTTCTAATCCTTTGCAGGATTGAAAGTGACAAATGTATGCTACACTGCTCCCATTTTCCATCTCAATTATTTGCCATGAATTGGAGAATGAATATCAATATCAGATATCCTGCTTTAGTAATGTTAACTTTATTTAGAAATCTAGCTTTCAAGAGTTCCTATAATTCTTTAGAAACTTATTGCTACATTTGTGCTAAGTATAAGTCAGCTCACACAACTTGTATTTTTCTCTTCCTGCTCCGTTCCGCAACTTTTTATATCTTTTTCTCCAGAGGGGGGAAAAACAGGCTTTATTACCAAGAAACTGCAATGGGAAAGGAAAACTAAGAAAGTACTTCACATGTCTGAAATATGCTGCCTTATATTACCTCGTTCTGATTTTGAGTGATTCGCTAGTTTCAGACAATATAGCTGAGCTCTTCAGGGTGGTGTTTTATTATTTATTTTTTGAATACAAGCTTTTTAGAAGATTGAAGAAAGTTAGAAAAAAACATTGCAAAGGACATCAGATGCATCCGTTGATGAATCAAGAAGGGGAAAATGGAGAAAAGTGGGACTTCAGCCACTATTTTACAATGGAAGTGCATCTTTTTGGTATCAAGGGAACTGGGATTTGGAGATTGCCACAAACAACTTTCTTTATCTCCCCCCCCCTCTCTCTCCCTTTCCAGCTTTATTTACCATGGATTCAGTGCTGTGTTTCTACTGGTTTGGACTGGTTCGGTTGAACCGGTAGTAGTTTGGTGGCTGGGTCGCTGGAAACGGCAGTGGCCCAGACCTGCCATGCCCCTGAACTTGTTTTCCTGGTGGCACAATAGGCACCACCATATTGCTTTTTGCTTCTGCGCATGTGAAGAGCAATTTTTATTGCTCTGTGCAAGCTGCATGCACAGCACACAACAAACTAGCAGTAGTGTCTGCCGGAATCCACCCCTGCCATGGATGTTTTCCCTCATCGAGGGCTCTCCATGCAAGATGGAGATCGACACGGGGACATCACTGACCATCATGCTATGGCCCACACTCAAGCAAGCTATTCCTAGCCTAAAGAAGCAGCATCTACCCATCCCTGACATCCGCCTTCATGATTACTAGGGGAACCAAGTCCTCATTGTGGGCCAGGGCACCTTCCGTGTGCAACTCAAGAAATACAGCGGCCGCTCCCAGTGACGGTGGTCATTGGCGACCTGCAGAGCTTCCTGGTGCTTGACTGGTTCAAAGCCCTCGGCCTAGAAGTGACCAGTATCAACACCTTGAAAGACAAGAAGCTGAAGTGATTTTTAAAGAGTTTGAGGACGTTTTCGGCACCGGTTGGGGAAAGTATGTGGGGACTCCAATCTATTTTTTTTATTAAAAGTTTTTTTATTTTTAGTTTTCAAAACAGACACAGCACAAAAAACCTCTTTCTTTACATACTGTAGAAAGTGTATCAGTTGGTTACAAATTTTTTTTGTGCGCTTCTTTCACAGTCACCCATGATTCATATTAATTCTAGTATTTTAAATCAAATATATTTGTATATATTGCCATCATCCTACCCCTATAACTATAATTGTTTAAACGACCTTCATCATAAAACATACCAAAACTCAAGATATAACCACATACTGGCATCTCATTTGCTATTTCTAGTATCCCAATAACACTATTTCTTATGGCCTATTCTAGCTAAACATCAATAACATTTAGTAACAGAGGTTTCTAATCTTCCTTTCCAAATCACTGTTTACAATTTACATCCAATTTCCCCATGTTGTACCCATACCTATATATACATTGTTATCATTATCTCTCCTTTATTTGACTATATCCATTATCATAATTTAGTTCGTTTTTATTAATCTTTATATGTAACCAAACCATTTCTCATCTTCCTTTCATAGGTACCATTCAAAATTCATATCCAATTACTACTTGTAATACCATACATTATTATCATTTTCAATTGTTTATTTAACCATATCTATTGTCACTAAATTTCACTAAGTCCAACTAGTTTTAGATTAAACACTTTCATCTATCAGCCTGTATCTTTCCAGTTAGCTAAACATCCATAATATTTAATAAGAAAGTTTTCTAATCCTCCTTTCCAAATCACTGTTTAAAGTTTACATCCAGTTTCCTTATGTTATACCCATATCTATATATGCATTGTTATTCTTATCCCTCCTTTATTTGACTATATCCTGTATCATAACATTTCCCCCCTAATAATCAAACTTTAATTGTATCTAACTTAGTTCTTTTATTGTTATTGTCATTGTTGTTGTCGTTGTCATTGTCATTGTTGTTGTCGTTGTTATTATTATTATACAATTGTATCACAGCGGCCAGTTGTTTTGCCGGATTTGGCATTGGTTACTAGTCGGGCCCCACCCAGGGGCCTAGGACGTCGTAACGTATTTTCGTAATATGCGTGCAGATCCAAGCAGTGCGGCTTTTTGCATTTGACTGATGGTGATTTTGTCAATTTTTAACTGTTTTAAATGTAATTCCAGTGCTTTTGGAATAGCACCCAGTGTGCCAATTACCACTGGAATTATCACTGCTGGTTTGTGCCATAGTCGTTGAATTTCGATTTTTAAGTCCTGGTATCTTGCGATTTTTTCATGTTCCTTCTTGGCGACCCTGCTATCACCTGGTATTGCGATGTCTATGATTGTGACCTTATTTTTCTCAACCAGTGTGATGTCTGGTGTATTATGTGCCAGTATTTTGTCGGTTTGTATACGGAAATCCCACAAGATCTTGACCATCTGATTTTCGGTGACTTTTTCAGGCTGATGTTCCCACCAGTTTGTTGCTGTTGTAATATTATAATTTTTGCACAAATTCCAATGGATCATTTGTGCTACTGAATTGTGCCGCAATTTATAATCAGTCTGCGCAATTTTTTTACAGCAGCTGAGTATGTGATCAACAGTTTCATCAGCTTCTTTGCAAAGTCTGCATTTGGCATCATCAGAGGATTTTTCGATTTTGGCCTTAATGGCATTTGTGCGGATAGCTTGTTCTTGCGCAGCCAGGATTAGTGACTCTGTTTCTTTCTTTAATGTACCTGTTGTTAACCATAACCAAGTTTGTTCACTGTCCACTTTATCTTTTATTTTTTCAAGAAATTGGCCATGCAGTGCTTTGTTCTGCCAACTCTCCATTCTTGATTTTATCACATCTTTTCTGTATTCTTGTTTCGTCTGTTGGGCCTTCAGTAGATTTTTGTTCTTTACTTCGATTAATAGATGTTCTTGACTTTCTTTTAAATAATCAGCCAGTGCATGTTTTTCTTCTTCAACTGTTTGCTTCACTTGTAATAATCCTCTGCCACCTGATTTTCGGGGCAGATATAGTCTATCAGTATCACTACGTGGATGTAAACTGTAGTGCATTGTCATTAGTTTCCTGGTTTTTCGGTCCAAAATGTCCAAATCAGCTTGTGTCCAGTTAACTATACCAGCTGTGTATCTTATAACTGGTATTGCCCAGGTATTTATGGCCTTGATTGTATTTCCACCATTCAATTTAGATTTCAAAATTTTCCTAACTCTGTTGGTGTACTCTCGCCTGACAATAGTTTTTACTTCTCCATGCTTGATGTTATCCAACTGCAGAATGCCTAAGTATTTATAGGCTTCATTTTCTTTGCATTTAATTAATTGGCCATTGGGCATTTCAATTCCCTCACATGCAGTGATTTTGCCCCTTTTTATGGATACAGTGGCACATTTTTCCATGCCAAACTGCATTGAAATATCGGTGCTGAATACTCGGACTGTGTTTGTCAATGATTGGATTTCTATTTCTTTCTAACTCTTTCCATAGAGTTTCAAATCATCCATATATAGTAAATGCGAAATTTTTTCAGCTTCTTTGGCTGTTTGGTAGCCTAATTTCATTTTTTTTAAGATTACTGATAGTGGGATCATTGCAATGATGAAGAGAAGAGGTGAAAGTGAATCACCCTGGAAAATTCCTCACTTGATATTAACCGTTCTGTAGATCTCATTCCCTACTGCCAACTCAGTTCTCCATTGTTTCATTGCCTTTTCAGTAAAGGATGTAATATTTTTGCTAATGCCAGTTGTTTCTAAGCATTTTATGATCCAACTATGTGGCAGTGAGTCAAATGCCTTTTTGTAATCAATCCAGACCATATTCAAGTTCGTTTTTCTGTTCTTACAATTTTCTAATATCATTTTATCAATTAGAAGCTGATCTTTTGTGCCCCTGCTCCTTCTTTTGTTGCCTTTTTGGTCTACTGGCAAGATGTTGTTTGTTTCCAAATATTCCATCATGTTATCTGCAATAATGCCTGTGAGTAATTTGAAGGTTGTTGGCAAGCATGTTATTGGTTCTTATATTCAGCTTTTGACTTTAAAAGGCCTCCTTTATATACTTCCTTAATCATTGGTTCTTCACTTTCCTGGATGTAATCATTCAAGCTGTGTTTTTCTTCTTCCACAGTCTGTTTTACTTATAGGAGTCCTCGACCACCCTCTATTCTTAGTAGATATAATAGGTCAACATCACTTTTAGGGTTCAAAGCATGATTCATTTATGAAATAATACATTACATATAGTCCTTGACTCTTCTATCCTTCAATTTAAATTAATTTTAAAGTTTTTATAGGCAGTCTCTTTTTAAAACACTAAAAGTTCCTCACCAGCTGGAAACACTTTCACTTTCCGTATCCTTCCCTTTTGGAGCCATCCTGACTTTGTCAGCCTTGGCTGGATTTTTTACTGCCGGCTTGAAGAGCTTCTCTTGCTTCTTTCAGGTGATATCCCCGACATCAGCAACATGTATTCTTCCTGTTCACCATCTCTTTAGGATGGTTTTGGTCCATTTGGACCACCCAGTGGCAAAAGTATTGGCTGTGGTCTCAGAGCATTGAGACCGCATGACCATATCATCGCAACCTTGGCTCCTTCTTTTCGGGACTCCAATCTCTTTTGATTTGGACCCCAACATAGCCTCCATAAGGCTAAAATTCAGGAGAGTACCTTTCGCTCTCCGAACAAAAATTGATCTGAAAATTGACAAGCTCGTAGGCCAGGGAATCCTGGAGCCGGTTGTTCACGCACGTTGGAAGACCCCTATAGTGACACCTGTCAAATCTGATGGGTCTGTCTGCATCTGCACAGACTACAAATGCACAATCAATAAAGCATTACAATGGAAGGAGGAACCTATGTTGCTACGAAATGGTCACCCAATCTCGATGCTCCGAGATCGCCACCAATACTTTTATTGCTGGGTGGTCCAATCGGACCTAAACTGTCCCATACAGATGGTGAACAGGAAGACTATGTTCTGCTGATCACAGGGACATCGCAAAGTCCCTGATTGATGCAAGAGAAGGTCTCTCAGCTGGCGTTAAATGTTCAGCCCCTAGGCTGATGAAGTAAGTACGGCTCCAAAATGGAAGGAAACGGAAGAGAAAGTGTTTACAGCTGGTGAGGAATTTTTATCTGTTTTAACAGAGCCTGCCTATAAAAAACTTAAAGCTAATTTAAATCTAAGAATAAAAGAAATAAGCAGTGGAATTGAGCTTTGGATGGTTTTGGTAAGTGTGTTATCTTAATTTTTAAATGTTATTTACATGGATGGAATTTATGCAAACCGTTTGAAATGAATGGATCAAGTTTTCTTCTTCTATAATTTTTACTATTATTTTCACAAACTACAGACTAAACTTCTCCTTATTCATCACTACATGTGTCTTTTACTCTTTCTTCTCTATTTCATGTAAGAATTTGACTTTTTTTTAACTTGGAATATTAAAAAATACAAAAAGAACAAAGACAATTGCAACAATTGTAACAATAAAGGTAGAGATAACACTGCTACTTGAAGACTAGAAACTTGAGTATTGAAAACAAAATACTTTTACTTTCACTACTGATTATCTTGGTCTGGAACTTTAAAGTCTCACAGTTTGTTTATAAAAAGTGATAAGAAGTAAAGCACCATTTGTTTATACAAATGTTCCTTTGAAGTATATCCTTAACCAGGGGACTCATGGTGAACCTAGGTGTAACCTTGTAAAAATCTTCCAAGTCAGAGCAGCAGTGTTTTAACAGCTGGAAACAATGGCATATTTCCAACAACAGAGAGAAACTGTCAGTTTGCAAGAGATAATGTTTGCAATACAGAAACTATCAAATACATTTGAGAAAATGTTTGAAAAATTAGAGCACCTAACAGAAAAATATGATGAAAAAGATGGAGATGCTTATCAAATGGGAAAAATAGAGGGTAGAGTCCCAAGCAATAAAGAGAAAAATGACTACAAAGAAATCAAATCTGCTGACATCTATGGTGAATGGTTTCTGTCTGGAAATGGAAAAAGTGAAATATGGAAAGGGGAACCAGATGGATGGGAACCCTACCCTAGATGGCAAGACACAGAAGAAGAAGAAAAAATAAAAGAACTTATGGGCTTAAATGGAGAAATTTTATTAGTAACACCATCAATAACAACACTGACAATTAAAGACAAGCTTATTAAGGAAAAAGAAGAAGGACATCGAAATTACATGAGAGAATCAATAAACAATGAGTTGCAAAGAAGAGTCCATACAAACTTGATTAAGGAGACATTAGAGGAATGATGCCACAAATGGCAGAAGACATGAGACTGTTTCGCTACTGGAAAGGTACAGGCTGATAGATGAAAGTGTTTAATTTAAAATTAGTTGGACTTAGTGAAATTTAGTGACAATAGATATGGTTAAATAAATAATTGAAAATGATACTAATGTATTGGTATAACAAATAGTAATTGGATATGAACATTGAATGATACCTATGAAAGGAAGATGAGAAATGGTTTGGTTACATATAAAGATTAATAAAAAAGAACTAAATTATGATAATGGATATAGTCAAATACAGGAGATATAATGATAACAATATACTGTATATACTGTATAGGTATGGGTACAACATGGGGAAATTGGATGAAAATTGTAAACAGTGATTTGGAAAGGAAGATTAGAAACCTTTGTTACTAAATGCTATTGATGTTGAGCTAGATTTGGCCATAAGGAATAGTGTTATTGGGATACTAGAAATAGCAAATGAGATGCCAGTATGCGGTTATGTCTTGAGTTTTGGTATGTTTTATGATAAAGGACATTTAAACAATTATAGTCAAACGAGAATGGGGGTAGGATGATGGTAATATGTACAAATATATTTGATTTAAAATTAATATGAATCATGGGTGACTGTGAAAGAAACGCACAAATTTTTTTTGTAACCAACTGATACACTTTCTACAGTATGTAAAGAAAGAGGATTTTTTCTGTTGTGTCTGCTTTGAAAAATAAAAATAAAAAAGACTTAATAAAAAAATAAAGCATTACAACAAAGCGCTTACCCTGTACCCATTGTACAGCATTTATTACATTCTTTAGTCCCCGGCAAAGTATTCGCTAAATTGGACATGGCGCAGGCATACCAACAATTCTCTGTAGATGGCGCTACAGTGGAGGCCCAAACCATTGTGATGCACAGGGTTGTATTCAAATTCACCACCCGGAATTTGGAGTTAGTATCTCCCCTGGACTGTTCCAAAGCATCATGGAACAGCTTTTGCGGGGGATTCCAGGAGTCATCCCTTATTTTGACGACTTCTTGCAAATGAGGTGTAACTTTTCAAATGTTTACGAACTGTTTTGATCAGAATTTGAGACAAAGGCCTCCCTCTCAAAAAATAAAAAATGCCAAAGGGTTGAATTCTTAGGGTACCTAATTGACACCTCTGGGATTCACCTGACCACTGAAAAAATTCAAGCAATCCAGGACACCTCTACACCTCATAATCAAACCGAGCTGCAGACATTCCTTGGGCTCCTTAATTTCTATAGCATCTTTCTTAAACAGAAAGCCACCATTGCTGAGCTCTTACATCATCTCCTGGCGAAGAACGCAAAGTGGTCCTGGGGCAGAGGTAAGGCTGCCACATTTGCCATGGTAAAAAGACTTCTCTCAGCAGACACGCTCCTGGTGCAGTACAGCCAGACCCTGCCACTGGTGCTGACCTGCGACGCTTCCCCATTTGGCGTCAGGGCTGTCCTCAACCACCGCAAGCCCAATGGAACCGAGACTCCCATAGCCTTTTACTCTAGGACCTTGTCCGCTGTTGAGCGGAACTACAGCCAGCTGGACCATGAGCCTTTGGCTGCAGTGACCAGAGTAAAAAGGTTCCATGAGTACCTATACAGCTGTGATTTTGAACTAATTATGGATCACAAACCACTACTGAGCTTGCTGGCTGGGGACAGACCTACTCCTGTGTCATTATCACCATGGATGACCAGATGGACCATTTTCTTAGCTGCCTACTCCTATCACCTCATCCTCCAACCAGGCTCCACTTTGGGGCATGCTGACACTTTGAGCTGCTGTCCACTGCCAGAACTTCTTGCTGACCCTATCCTTGAGACTCTAGTTCTTCTCATTGACTGGTCCTGTCTTGTCTAGTGATGTTGCCCGCCACTCTGCAAAAGACTCCACCATCAAACAAATTTTGAACTGGGTGTAGAGGGGGTGGCCCAAGGGGTCTGTTGGGTCTGATTTCAAAATGTAGCATTGTAAGCCTGACAAATTGTCTGAGGTTAATGGCTGTTTGCTGTGGGTTGACTGGGTCATTGTTCCACCCAAACTGTGCATTGCAATATTAGAGGCTTTACATGTATGGCATCCTGGAATTGTCAGGATGAAGTCTTTGGCCAGGAGTTACATGTGGTGGCCTAACATGGACAGGGAGATCGAAGAATATGTGGCTACTTGCACACAATTCCAGGAGTCAGACCAGCCCCCCCAGAGGTGCCGCTAAGGAGTGGGAGTGACCTCACACACTGTGGTCTAGGGTGCACATTGATTTTGCTGGCCCAGTTCATGGCCAGACTTTCCTCGTAATTGTGGATACCTACTCGAAATAGCTAGAGGTAGTCCTGATGACCTCTGATGGCCTGCAATGGTCAGGTGGAGAGGATAGGCCCGGGAGATTGGCAAACACGGGTTGACCACTATTTGCTAATTCAGCACATCACACCCAGTGCCACTACAGGGAGAAGCCCCTCCAAGCTTCTCATGGATCGCCGGCTAAAGTCCCACATAGACTGGCTACACCCAAACTATTCTGCTGCATCGCCCCCTGACTCCACAAGAAAAATTCGGAACTATAGTGTAGGGGATTCAGTTTACGTCCACAACTACATCGGGAGAACTGTGGATTCCTGCATCACCGGGCCTCGCTCTTATCTCATAGAGCTCGAAGACGGTCGGAATTGGAGAAGGCATGTTGACCAACTCCATGGCTGCCTCTCCAACTCCACTCAGGCAGCCAGAGGCAACTCCTGCTCGGGTTAGCCAAAGCCCTACCCAAAAGGAGCATGAAGTCACTCCTCTCACAGCCAACTCAAAGCTGAAGTCACCAGGATACTTAGCTTCTTGTGTCACAGGCTCACAGCGAGCTCCGAGCGAACTGGCTCTAGAATCTCCAGCCGGGGCCTGTGAAAAGTTCCAGGAGCTTCCAACAAGCGGAGCTATGGAGCAAACAGGTCCATCTCACCTGTCCAAAGAACACCCTCCGACTGAACTGTGCAGGTCTGGCAAAACTACCAAAAAGCCTGTCTACCTGCGTGACTATGTAACCAGTAGGATTACTCCATCTAAGAGGGGTGTTAGATACTAGCTTCATCTATAGTGGTTTCCACCAAGGTCCTCTGTTCTGGCGGAAACAGAGGTTTAATCTCATTGGTTGAAGGGTCTCACAGCTCCCTATAAAAGGGTTGCTGTCAGACTCAACCTTCGCTGGATTGTATATAGTTGCCACTGAGTTAATAAAGAGCTGCTGTTACTGTTAGATGGTGTGTGCCTTTCCATTACCTGATCTAACATTATGTGAGAGAAGGAGAATCATTCCTTTTGTGCCAAGTCTTTTCCTTGGAGCAATTACTCTATGGTATTGGATCTGCAGCAGTGGTGGAATTCAATTTTTTTTACTACCAGGTCTGTGCACATGGTTTGAAGGGAGTGGCTTGGTGGGCATGGCAGGGGAAGGATACTGTAAAATCTCCATTCCCTCCCTATCAGCTGGGACTCAGGAAGCAGAGTATAGATGGGGGCAGGACCAGTCAGAGGTGGTATTTACCAGTTCTATGAACTACTCACAATTTCTGCTACTGGTTGTCCAGAACTGATCAGAACCTGCTGAATACTTCCTCTGATCTGCAGGTCTTCTGCTGCTTGCGGTTATCACCTAAGGTGCACCAACCTACCACAGTGTGGTACACTCTCTGGTACAGAGAGATCCCTTATTCTGCTTCATTGCTTATTCAGTACTCACTGAGAATAGTATGGTCAACCCATTTCTGACATTGACATTTTTTGGCCTGGACCATCACCAGATGACAGAGCCCTTAGTATGTGGCTTGTACTATTTAACTGCAGCTTCTCTCCTTAGTGATAAAGACTCTTTTCTGCTTCCTTTTTTTTGTCTAAGCCTGTCACTGTGCTGGCAACTTGGCTTTTCCCATTGTGTTTCTGATGGTGCCTTCAGAAATCAGAAGCAAGCAGATTGTAGCAACCTTGTACTGTTTGTTAAACAATACAAAGCATCTCAATGTTAAAGAGACTCATTTTGAAACTTGCTAAAAACTGCTGGTTGTTAGCATGGCCCATATTTTGAAACGAAGTTGTTCAGCTGAGCTGAAATTTACTAAATTTGAACACTTAGCCATCTGGAGCATTAGATGCTTAATTACCACAGAAAGAGTTGTGAATTAACAATTTGAGACAGCTTCCACTTTCGAGTGAAGATTTTGATGAGGTTTGAGCCTTTTATTCTGCACAAAAGGAAATATGCAAGTAGGTCACATCATGCCTGTAACTAAGGCTTTTTTTCAGATGCTTCCCCCCCACCAAAAAAAACCTTATCTTCATCAAAAAGCTTTATGCAGAAGCAGTTTTTTTTTTTTAAAAAAAAATCCTATCTTTCAGAATAAAGCAGTGAAAATGACAATTATATAGAAATGGTTTTAGAGAAACCAAAGACCTGGTAGAGTATTTTATTACTCCCTCCCCCTTCCTTTTCACCTTTTTGGCATAGTATATGAAAGGCATATACTGAATGAAACAAGAAAACCTTTGTCCCTTATGCCCAAGGGAAGTTAAAGAATACCCTACACTGCTTTGCCAAGAGGCCTTCAGTCTACATTCCTAAACTAAGAGGACAGTTAGGCCTTCGAGACATTTAATTGTGGCTTTTCAAAGAGAGGTTGCATTGAGGTGTAAGAACCATGCATTGGATTTTCCTGCTCTAGGAAGGTAAATTTGCAGTCAGTTGCATTCTATTGTTTTTGGTGCAAGTTTCTTTCTTTACTGTTTTGGTGCAAGTTTCTTTCTTTACTCTTTCTTTGGCAGTGCTGCACTGCAGGATAGAACTTACTAAATGCTTGCAATAGGCATTTTAAGAACTCTTCGAATGGCAGGACTGTTCTTTTTAAAACAGGTTTTTTTTTTCCCTTTTAGACTCAGTCTGTGGGTATGCCTGTGGATATGCCAGAGTAATTTCAAGGATTTCTTTCAGTCTTCCCAAACTGAATTACTGATACAGATCACAATAAATGCAATTATAACTCCTACACACAGTGTACTCAGTGTGCTCCATATGTATTTACTATGAAAAGTTGCTTCTTCCACTCCCTATCCCATGAGAACTGGTATGGTAGTCATTTCCAATCAGTACTAAGTATATGTTGGCTTCTATCTCCTACAGAGGAGTTAGCATTTGATTGATCTTCATCCCATGTGTGATTTTGTGTATCATGCAGCTCTAGGAAATGATTTTCTCCTTATCTGCCATCATTTCATTCTGATGGTTTACACCAGTTCAGGGAAACAGTCCTAATCTGCTCTGCCAATATTCCTGGACTGATTTTAAATGGCACACCGACAGCAACTTGAAAATGCTATTTACATTATATATAATATTCATACTGTAGTAATGTACTTTGAACAAACATACCAATTATAATTGCACTTAACTATCTCTTGTCCTTTTCCTAAGAAGAAGGTTGAAGGTATATATGCCTCTCTGTGTTGAGGATGGAGTAATAAGGCCAGCTTGTACACCACACTGAGTAGCCCAGGTTATCATTTAACCCCTAACCCGAGAGTCACAGAGGCACATCAAAACTAAGGAGGAACATCAGTAAACTGTAATGGAAAGAACCACCACAAACTTACAAACTTATATTTTCCATGATGGAAGACTATATGGAATGAAACTATCCATTTTTAAGTTAAGGAAATTTAGTTGTTAATCTTCAGTTTGATTTGTTAAACCAGATGCAAGTTTGTTACATCTGCATGTATTAAGTAGATGCTTTGTTTTATTTTGAAGGAATGGACAATAGAGCTAGTGGCTTATCTTATTTCAAATTTTCCAGTCTTCACTTTTTCCACTTATTTTAGCTTTGTTGTGGCTATTTATATTTTTTATTTTTGCAATAAACAATGTCTAGTTATTTTAAAAAAGGAAGGCATTATTATGTTAGTGACAGGATGCAAGAGTACATATACCCAACATCACACAGTAAAGTTATATTTTAAAATTCTAAGTATGACAGTTGACATTATTGTGCTTTCTGCTTCTCTTTAAATAAATAACTGTATTTCTGAATAATTTATGTCTTTTTGTAAATATATATTTTTACCAAGCTTCATGAAATTTGTATTGATATACTTTTCTCTAACAAATCATAAATATTATAAATACTTACCACACCATTTACTTATATTCTATTTTATCTTTGAAATGAAAAAAAAGTATGCATTTGTCATTATTTGCTTGATCATAATGACTTGGAAATATATACTGTATTTTTGGACTATAAGATGCAATCCCCCCAAAAAAGTGGGTGGAAATGTCTGTGAGTGTTATAGAGCAGATATGGGCCTGTTTTTGCCCTCTCGAACCCTCTGCTCATCCAGTTTTTGCGCTCCCCAGTGTCCAGAAGCACTCTGCAGTCCTGAGGAGAGCAAAAATGGGACCCACAGAGACCTCTGGAGGCCAAAAATGGGCCTGTTTTTGCACTGCAGAGTGCTTGTGGAAGCTGGAGAGGGCAAAAATGGGATGCACAGATGGTTCAGAGGGGCCAAAAACAAGCCCATTTTTGGCCTGCAGAGTGTGTCGGGATGCCAGGGAGAGCAAAAATGGAATGCACGGAGGCAAAAAAGTCTTCTTCTTTTCCACCTCTAAACCTAGGTGCATCTTATGGTCTGGTGCATCTCATAGTCCAAAAAAATGCTATACAACATACATATATGTATATCAGTGGTGGGTTTCAAATTTTTTTGGAACCACTTCTGTAGGTGTGGCCTGCTTTGTGAGAGTGGCTTGCCAGTCATGTGACCGGTGGGAGTGGCTTGCTGGCCATGTGACCAGGTGTCAGTGGCTTGCTGGCCATGTGATTGGGTGGGAGTGGCTTGGCAGTCATGTGACTGAATGGGAGTGGCTTGTCAGTCATGTGACCAGGTGGGAGTGGCCAAGACGATGTCACTGAATTCTTTGCCCCAATGGATGATCTACAAAAAGATATAAAAAAGGAAATTTATTATTTTGTGTACTTACTACTTAAATAAGATAAAATAAGTACACAAAACAATACAAGAACTTCTTACAGAAGGAAGATGACTGTCCTTGCCAGCCTTCAATATCACTGACTCCAATGAATGCCTTGCACAAAGAAGAGACACAGAAATGAACTCTTTCATTGTGTGCACTGCATTAGGATGAAACCAGCACACAAAATAATAGAAAAGGAAGATTACTGTCCTTTTGTGTGTTGAAGTAACCCACTGACCATCTTACTCCAATGAATGGCCTGCACAAAGAGAAACAGAAAGGAAGACTTTAATTGCTTGCACTACCATATTAAGGATGAAACAAGCACACAAAGCAATAAAACAGCTACTTACATAGGAAAGATGACTGGCCTAGCGGTCATACTCTGTTGCCTCTTCATCCTGTTAATACTAACTGCAGAAGAAATAAAACAATATTGGACTCGATTGTGGTTGTAAGTTGAGGACTACACTACAGGTAACAGAAGGGACCTCTGTTTTCACCCAACAATGTACAGTCTTTTCAGGAAGGATGTCCCCCAACAAACAGGAAAGATATAGTTTTTCATTTAAGAAGTTAGATCAAGAATGAATGTCATTGGTAGATTCACAGAGCAATACAGATTTCTTTTTTAGAAATTTATTCCTCAGTTCAAAACAGAAATATATAAATTAGGTTCAGTACTTAGGACAGACCAAGTAGCTATTCAAGAGTTAGTGGTGTCATGGTTAGAAGCAATGGTAAAGCAAGATATGGATTTAAAACCAATAATATTTGTTTGGGCATTTCAAAGGGAATACAATACATATTTAATTTATGTTAACAGATGCTGGAATTGTGTTTGCACAACAGTGGAAAAACAAAGATATGAAAATGAATAAATATAAGAATGTGCAAGAATGAATAAATTGACAATTAAAATCAAGAAGGCTTCGAATACTTTTTCACGTGGGATTTGTTTTATCAATTGCCAACTAACAGAAACAGAAATTAGAAATCTAAAAGTATGAAAGAAAACACCAGTTATGTAAGGAAAGGTCACTAAAATGTATGAGGAAATATTATTAGTACTTGATCATTATTAATGTGTAGATAACTGTGGGACATTACACAAACACACACAAACTATGACAGTGCCAGGAAAACACCAAAAAATAATTTTCCCCAAAAAGATTGCAGACGAAACCAGTTTTTTTCCCTAATGCTAAGAACAGGAAAGACAAAGCCACGGGAACAAAAACCATTAAGGCATTGTGTGAAATTATAAAGGACAGTGCCAGAAAGCTCAGAGAACCAGGAATCACAATTACCTAAACAACCAGGTATCACACAGAAACACACAAAATCTGGCAAAGCTGCCTTGGACCAACCTGGCCTGCCCATAGAAAAGCAGCCACTTTGAAACACATAAACCATGCACCAACCTGCACACTTAAAAGCAACATATTGCATCACGAATAAAACATTTGCAAAAGGGATTAACATTTCTTGTAATAAACATATTCTATAAACAATAAATAAATAAAAATTCCCTAAAATATTTTTTTAAAAAGATATTCTATAAATAATACAAAATCCTTAAAAACCATTTAAAAATATTTTATACACAATAATTTAAAATAAAACCATTTTAAAGTATTCTATACACAATAATTTAAAATAAAACTATTTTGAAGTATTCCACACACAATAATTTAAAATAGTCTAAGACAATTAAAAAAAAGATTCTATCAACAATAAATAAAATATTCTTTAAAAAAACATTAAAAGCATAAAAGAAAAAAAAATGTTTCATTTACCAGCAGGCAGAATCAGCAGCTGTCCAATGCGATGGATGCAGCAGGGAGCAGGCAGGCAACGAGTCAGCATGTAAGCTGGACTGAAGGGACCTGGGACAACCAGGGTCAGTTAGGCCTGCTGCCTGGCAGACTTAGCAGGCCAGGTGAGGCTGGGGACTGGGGGGACGGGGGGGCAACAGGAAACCCCCTTTCAGCCATGTGGCTTGTGACTTTTGCATGGGTGGGAGGCTGGCGTATGTCAGGCCAAAAGGGGGTTTCCTGCTACCCCCCCTCCCCAGTCTCCAGCCTTGCCTGGCTGGCTAAGCCTGCCAGGCAACGGGCCTAGCTGACATGGTTGTCCCTTGTCCCTTTTGGCCATGCGGTGTATGCCAGCTCGCGGCTTTCGCAAAGGAAGGACTGAAGGCCTTCCCTCACGAAAGCCTCAAGCTGGCGTACGCTAGCCCCCTGCCGCTGCCGCCCACCACTTTTCAGCTGTGGACTGGCAAATGCTAGCTTCCCACCACCGCTGCACCTCTTTTCGCCATGCAGCATATGCTAGCTCGCGGCTTTCCCTAGCCTTATGCTGCCACCCCTCTCTTTCTCCCACAGGTTGGCATACGCTAGCCTCCCGCCACCCCCCCCAACCTCCCGCCACCCCCACACACTTCATAGAAACAATAAAGAAACAAAACCTACAACCCAGAGACCTACTTGTGAGCTTCAATGTCATATCCTTCTTCACCCATGTGCATATAAAAGAAACCTTGACAGCTATCCAGAACAAACACATCCCCCCTAAACAAATCCTGGACCTGACAACCACTACCTAACCAACACATACTTTATCCATAATGGACAAATATACAAACAGATGGAAGGAGCACCCAGGGATCACCCCTCTCACCCATCATCGCAAACGTATACATGGAACATTTTGAAACTAATGCCTTAGATAAATCTGAACACAAACCCAAACACTGGCTTAGATATGTTGATGGCACTTTCGTGATTTGGCCACACGGGAAAGAAAAACTTGACAACTTCCTCACACATCTCAACAACCTACACCCCAAAATACAATTCACTCTGGAAATAGAAGCAAACAACCAACTTCCCTTTCTGGACATCCTAATCTACAAAAAACCCAATGGGTCCCTAGGACCCACACCAACCGCTACTTAAACGCACAATCCCATCACCACCCTGCACAGATCAACTCTGTAGCCAAGACCCTCATCTCCAGAGACCTCGCTGAAATGGTTCCACCACAAAACCGCGATGCCCTTATCTGCGCCGACATAAGTGCAGAGGCAAATCCGCGGCGACCGAAGCGCTAAGAAAAAAATGACCCTACCGTCACGACAACAGCGCGGCGACAGAAGGGCGTTCTACATGCTTCATTCTTTGCCTCCAAAGGTAGCCCTCCTCCTCCAGCTGACAGCGGCAGCGGGCACGGGGCAAAGCGGGCTGCCCAGCAGCAGCAGCCTGCGGGAAGGGTCCAGCTCAGCCGCAGGGGGCAGCAGGAAGCCCACGGGGGGCCTGAGTAGGGCCGCCGACGCCGGCGGACCCGGCGGATGCGGCAGCGGCAGCGGCTGAGGCTCTCCCGGGGCCAGCGAAGCGGGCTTGCCCGGCAGAGGCAGGCCGCCCTCTTCCTTCCTCAACAACATCTCCTTGGACGGGCGGTGATGATGCGCGGTGATGACGTTGCGGCTTTAGAGACGCAGTTTAATCACCGCTTTTTTGACGAACGCGGTTTTGTCGTGCCACCCACTGAAACGTTGCCAAGAGAATTTCAATCTTACACGGGAAAAGACCTGAATACAACAAGACCAGTGTGTGTGTGTGTGTGTGTGTGTACACATACATACATAGGGATATTATCAGTGCTGTGATGCTGATATAATCAGGATTAGAGTAAAGTGAAATTTTGTGCATATGGTAAATAGCAGGGTTGATTGCCTATACAATGCTTGATAAGATTTTTGAAAAGCCCAAGACCCATTTTTCCAGGAAAATCATTTGGTAATAGTAGTAAAAATGATCAGTGCTTTGGCCATCATAATTTTAGACCAAATTCTGTATGAATTTGTTAAGCTATTACCTTTGAAAAATGAACTCTTTTATAAGCATTTGCTGTTGTACTCCCTCAGCCATCTAAAATTATAGGGTCAGATAAACAATCTCCTGGCTCACTTGAACTTATTGAGCGACAAGGTACCAACCTTGATGGAAAAAAGAAGAAAAGGAGGTTGAGTAAATTTTCTTAATGCCAGTATAAATTAGCTTTATACAACAAGCCTAGGTGCATTCGCAATGGCCTTTTAATTCTGAAAAAGAAATAGGGAATCAAATCAAACCTCCCTTTGATTTTTCAATAAAAATGAGAATCTTGCTTACATCGGGGTATCATTCCTATAGCTGTGACCTCTGCAATTCTGTATTTCATATGCATCGAGCCCTTCAATATTTTAAATCAGGGCTTAGGGCAAGCCAAAACTTAGAAGCCAAAAACCTTATTTATTTTGCAGTCTAATGTAGCTATGTGAGAGATTGTTTTTTAAAAAAGCTAGAAAAAGTAGAACTTATGCATTAACATTTTAATATTTATTGTTCCCTGTTGTTTTTCATATTTGTGACCACTCCTGCTGCTAAGCTGTTCCTTCGGTGTCATTCACAGGATGCTGCCCAATAGAGAGAATAGAAATTGCTGTAGCAGCAGGATAGATTTAGTTGCAATAGGATTACCAGATTTTCTGTAGCACTTCTAGGAGGTTGTTCCGTTCAGATGGGAGGAAAGATAGGAATGATCTGCTTAAGAGAAAATGGCTCCTGTTTAGCTCTTTCCCCACCCACCTCCCTGTATTCATTTTGTGTCTCTGCAGGACAGCGATTCCTTGCTTGTAAACCCTTCCCCCCCACCTCAGTTTTATTTTTGCAGCCCCCAGCTGTCTTGATTCTACTGTTGACAGACACCCAGTTTGAAATTGGAGATTGTTCCAAGCATGGAGTTTATCCTTCATTCTATAATAGGAAAACAACTCAAATAAATCACTCTCTTTATTTTTTTTTCTTATGTTCTAAACTCTCTGGGTGTATTCTGAAAGCTCCAACAATTTCTTAGCTTATTTTAAAATGGAAAGGTTATGAGAAAAAATATACTATGCAATAAACAACAACAACAATGACTTATTCAGATTAAGATTATGCTAATGACCAGAATAACCACTACAAAACTGGAAGAGAAAGAGAAAGAACGGGGAAGTACACCATTTGCATACTGAGATGCTTTTTTGGTTAGTATGGTTAGCTTCCTATTTTTATTGCACAATACTTTTCCATTTTCCCATTTCTACATGGCCATGGAAATGTCTTTGGACAATGTTGGCTACTCAACTAAGAAATGGAGATCAGCACCATGTCAGACATTACCGGACAGGGCAATCTTCATAAAAGGGATATAGGTATCCTTAACTTAAACATGAGTCTCCAGTACAGTGTAATATAGTGGCTAAAAAGAAAAATACTATCTAGGGATACTAATTATTCCACTCTGCAGATCCACTCAGTCTATAGTCAGATCTTAGCCCTCCCTAAGAGCTTCAAGACCTGGCTTTGCCAGATGGCTTGGGGCCCAAGGGTGGAGTATCACACTGGAGGAAATTGATGGACCAATAGCAGATCCCACCTCACCATTTTGTTCCCCCCTCCCCATCTTGATAAACTGGAGTGAATTCAGAGAAGAGCTGCCCAGATTATGAGTAATTTGAAAACCAAGACCTACAAAAAATACTTAAAGGACCTGGAGATGTTTAACCTACAGAAAACAGAACGGGGATGATATATGGAAGCAATAGAGCCAAGGTGGCGCAGTGGTTAAGAGCAGCACTGCAGGCTACTGCTAGATCAGCAGGTCAGCGGTTCAAATCTCACCGGCTCAGGGTTGACTCAGCCTTCCATCCTTCCGAGGTGGGTAAAATGAGGACCCAGATTGTTGGGGGCAATATGCTGACTCTCTGTAAACCGCTTAGAGAGGCCTGAAAGGCCTATGAAGCGGTATATAAGTCTACTGCTATAATCTTCAAATATTGAATAGCATGTTGGCTCAGCAGTTAAGACAATATGCTTGTTGGTTGGAAAGCTGACAGCCTGGGTTTGAAACCTGAGCATTATGTAATGAGGTGAGTCCCTTTCTTGGTCTAGTTCTTGCCCACCCAGCAGTTTGAAAGCATGCAAATGCAAGTAGATAAATAGGTACCACTTTGGTGGAGTGGAAACAACACTCCACAACATCATGCTGGCCATATGACTAGAAAATATTTGTAGACAGTGCTGGTTCACAGCCTTTAAATGGACATGAACTCCATCCCTTCTAGTAGAGTCAAGTCATAGAATAAATGAGTAGAATAAAATCTGAAGGGACTCCTTTCTTTCAAATATATAGTGAGAATAGACTTATTATCTCTTCCCTCAAAGAACTGTGGATTAAACCAGTGGATTAAAACTGTCAAATATGTTTTAGTGGATCCTTTGGTAAGCCTGGGATTGGATTATATGACCACTACAGAATGTTCCAACTCAGTGATTCTATGATTCTGATTTGGCATTTAAATTGAAAAAGAATGGACAAATAGATGTGAGCATTTTTTAAAATATATGTATAAATCAGTAGTGGGTTCCAAATCCCGTTCAAACTGGTATGGTCGGAATGGTCCCGGTGGCATTCACATGGACTCATGCAGCGGGCGCACACATGCATGCTGTGTGTGCATGTGTCTTAGCGCCTCTGCGAGCCTCCACAATTCTCCAGCTACTCAGTGGAGCGTCACACAGGCACTGTTTATGCTGTGCACGTACGTGGAAAAGCCGAAGACTTAAAAGACTGGTAAGGAGCTTGGGTGGGTGGGTGGGCCCTCCGGAGCACTATACCAGAACAGTATCCAATGTTCTGGGCAGGCTCCGGTACACCCATACCGGGGCCTACTGCCTGCAACCCACCACTGGTATAAATACAAAATATATATAACTCAAGACTTCATTGATCTCTCTCTCTTCCAGACCAGAAACTTTTGTAAATGTAACTTTAGCAGAGTATCAATAAGGGAATCCCCTTCTGCCACCAAATGTAGGAAACTCCTCAGTTTCTCAGACAAGAGGAAATCAGTTATCTACAAGAATCAGTCCATTTTGTTCATAGTGCAGCATTGCTGTGCTGGCATGTTCACCTTCACCCATACTATCCCAGTCTTGGCCATCCCTGGAATAATGCAAATTCCTCTTTTAGAGTGCAAAGATTGCATCCCTATTTTCTCATTTCATCTCTCCCCAGTCCTCTTGCCTGTTAGTTTTATTTTCTTGTCTTTAGTTCTTTCACCTTCTTAATAGATGTTCTTTAAAGCCATCTCTGATGGCCTCAAGCAGCTACTCAATTATTTAGGAGACCAATGAAAAAGCAATATATCCCAAAGAGGATGTTCCATGAATTAACCTTGTTGTGTGGAAGGTACTTTTTTACGCTCATTGATAGCTTAAATATGCTTTTCCCAAATCAATTGTTTCTTGCATTTGGACATGGAAAATTGGCTTGATATAATTATAGCATTCATAAGAGGCTGTATTTGCATTTCACTTCATGAAAAATTTTCATATGAAATTACATTTTCTTTTTTATTTTGAGTCACTTTTATTTGTTGATAAACTTTTTTCTGGCTTTGGTGGGCACTGCTACTTTCTTGAAAAACTCAAGAGCACAAGATTAGTTATGGTTCCAATTCATTGGATGAGCCTGTATAATGTGTTTGGTATACTTTAATTTTCTTCAGTTGTAGGTAATTATTTTATCGATAGCCTTCCTTCTGCAGAAGTCACAAATCCCTTACTTCATTTTCTATCTGCAAATATGTGTCTCAGGTTAATCAGTCCTTAACTATAAATTCAGTAGTTTTGACCAAAGTTGGTCAAACTTTGTTAAACAAAACTTCACATGAAATAGTAAGACAAATCTTGAAGATTAGATTCCAAGTTCTTCCAAATTAGCTTCTCAGCTCAAAAATTTACCACACTACATTTTAAAATAGTTTTTAAGATTGTTGTTTAAAAGGTTCTAAGTTACAACATGTATTCTAGAAAACAAAATGCATTTTAAAAATTGGAAATAAATGACAGAAATCAATATTTTTCTATGTTTTTACAGTTTTATTAAACATTGGCAATCAAATTATGGAAAAAAATGTATAAATGGCAGCATCAAATATATTGTACAAATTGACCATAATGCTCTACAGAATGGACTTTACTTCTTCCTTGCCAATTATAATTTCCTTTACCATACATTCTGATTATTGATGATATGGAAAAGCAATACTAGTAAAAAAGACTAATATTTTGGTCTTCAAATGAGCTTTGTTCTGTGTTTTGATGTATTTCTTCATGTTTCAAGTAACATTATTCTAACCATCATCTTCATTTATTTATTTAAATTGCTAGTTCTTCTCGAAAGGAACTTGACTTGCCTGACATAACCTTTTACAGTTTTTAGCATATATTTTGCCACTTCTGGTTCAATGGAAGGAAGATCCCTGATTTTACAGAAAGCAAACTTCCAGATAAATAAAATGGATAACAATGTGAGTCTTCAAACAACAAAGTTTTAATAAAACTTCAATTAACAAAGGTTAGGATTCATAGTTCCAATGGCACATGCTTAAGAGATTTAATATGTGTTGCCATCAACAAAAATAGGCTGTTTGATTTCCCCAGCTTCTGTGATAATCTCCTCAGTGTTTCCTCAGCACTGGAAGGAAACTGTGGAAGAAACAGGTGGGCTTCTTATTCCAGCTGATGAACACCCTGCTTTTCACTTCTGCCCAGTCAGCTGTGGTGAATAGTCTAAGGATTGACAGTGGCTGTTAGAGAAGGAAAGAGCAGCTGAGATAACATTCAGTCTATTTACAAGAAGCTAATTGCATGAAAGGACTAGTTAAAAGATCCACTGTGTTCTCATTCTTGGCTGCCTCTTATTAATTCCCAAATAGCTAGATAATTGTTTAATAAAAGATCCAGTCAGTGTGTAAGGTATGCCATGCAAGTTGGTGGACTATAATGGGAAAAAGAATGACAGCTTGTTACTATATATGGAAGAAAGCTCATCTCCGAAAGAAAACTGAGGGGCACCAAATAATTGTGTTTTGAACAGAAGCATTTATCTTCTGATCCTATATGTACATGTGTACATATAGAGATAATATAAAAGAATAGTTTTGTGAGTGGATAGATTTTCTTCAGATAGAAGGATTGTTTTGTCAGAAGATGGGAATTTGTGGCTCTAGCATATAGTCACAAAGCTATCACTTGCTGCCACTCACCCATAATTTTTCCTCTTCAATTGGAATGACTCCCAGTAATTCAGCAACACAGCCCTTATTATTTAGGGTTCTTCTTCCACAGGGAATTTGTATTGCATTATACTTGTTATTATTAGGGACGCCACGGATCAGTGGCTAAGATGCTCAGTTTGTTGATCAGAAAGGTCGGCAATTCAGCGGTTCAAATCACTAGTGCCATGTAATGCTGTGAGCTCCCATTACTTGTCCCAGCTTCTGCCAACCTAGCAGTTCGAAGCCATGTTAAAAAGCAAGTAGAAAAATAGGAACCATCTTTGGTGGGAAGGTAATAGTGTTCAATGTCCCTTCAGTGTTTAGTCATGCCGATCACATGACCATGGAGATGTCTTCAGACGGTGCTGGCTCTTCGGCTTTGAAACAGAGATGAGCAATGCCCCCTAGAGTTGGAAACAACTAGCACATATGTCTGAACGTAACCTTTATCTTTACCTTATAATTGTTATTACAGGTAGGCCTCACCTTACGACCGATCATTACCAAATGGTAATGACCATTTGAAGTTAAAACAGCATTTTTTATTTAATAACACATCCTCAAGATTATGACTGCCACACCATCCTTGCAGTTAGTTGTGTGTTCACATTTCAGGCACTTTTCAACTGCCTCACATTTATGACCAGTTGCTGTATTTCGTGATAATGCAATCACATTTTGTGATTTTGTTTCCATCTTTTCCATTGGATAAGCTGGATTTGGACTTACGACTACATGATTTGTTTAAAAAATATTGTGCTGTGCTTAATAACCAGGGGGCTTACCTAACAATTGTTGTAAAAATGGTTGTAAAATTGAGACCAGTCACAAGTTGAGTCCACAATAACTTGTGACCCAAATTCTGGGGTGATGTTTGGTCATAAGTTGAGGAATATCTGTAATAAAACATCTGCTGTCAATTATTTTTGCTCTGGTATCTTGGGTTACACATGAATATGCATATACATATGCATAAGTGTTATGTCAAAGCACCTGGTATGCCCAAATATGGGAGGGAGCATACTGCTTCCTTTTTGCCTTTCAGGTCCACCCTAGGAACCTTCCAGGCAGAAAACCATTTTTGCGTTGTATTTGTGCTGATAAATAAATAAAGGGAGACTAGTATAGATCTATTTCAAACTATTTAGCTTTCATCACCTAGCCATACCATTACTGGGATTCAAACCTGGGCTGCTTTTACATATTAGGCAGTTGTATTAGTCTCTAAGCCACAAGCTCTTTGGGCATACCAGGTGCTTTGACATAACATTTAATTATTTCCTTGGCTCAGCTGATAAGGGAGGAGAGCTTGTGACTTAGAGGCTAATACAACTGCCTAATATGTAAAAACAGCCCAAGTTTGAATCCCCGTATGGCTAGCTGATAAGAGCTAAATAGTTTGAAATAGATCTATACTAGTCTCCCTTTATTTAGTTATCAGTACAAATGCAATACATATACATATACATATACATATACATATACATATACATATACATATACATATACATATACATATACATATACATATACATATACATATACATATACATATACATATACATATACATATACATATACATATACATATACATATACATATACATATACATATACATATACATTTACATATACATATACATATACATATACATATACATATACATATACATATACATATACATATACATATACATATACATATACATATACATATACATATACATATACATATACATATACAGTAGTGGGATTCAAAAAAATTTACTACCGGTTCTGTGGTTCTCCATTCCCGCCCACTCCAGGGAAGGTTATTGCAAAATCCCCATTTCCTCCCAATCAACTGGGACTTGGGTAGCAGAGAATAGATGGGGCGGGGCCAGTCAGAGGTGGTATTTACCGGTTCCCTGAACTACTAAAAATTTCCGCTACTGGTTCTCCAGAACTGGTCAGAACCTGCTGAATACTACCTCTGTACATATACATACACATACATACATAGTCACACAAACACACACACACACACACACACACACACACACACACACACACAGAGTATATCTGTGTATGTATGTTTGTGTGTGTTGTCATTTTTGCAAAGCCTTTAGTTAGTCCTTAACATTTCAGTAAGGCAGCAGTTGAAAAATCTTAATCTTAATCCTAATATTTTTTTGGTGGGGGGGAGGGGCGCATTCAGAAAAAAACAATAGTGGCAGTGAAATGGAATTTTAAAAAATCCAAACATCATGTTATAAATCAGCAGGGAGCAAAGACAAAAGGAAAAAGGATTCATCAAACTTTATTTATTCAGTTTTTGTTGCCTTCAAGACAGTCTTGACTCCTGGCAACTGCTTGACTAATCCCTGCTGTTTTCTTGGCAAGATTTTAAAAGTGGTTTGCCTTTGCCTCCTTCCAAAGGTTGAGAGTAAATGAATATCCCAAGGTCACCCAGCTGCCTTCATGCCAAAAGTCTAAGGACTAAAACTTCCAGTTTCTAGCCTGATGCCTTGAATCCTACATCAAGCTGTCACTCAACTAGCTTTATTGGGAAGATTAATATGTTTTATTCTATTGTATATGTTTTAGCATTATATATAGAGTCTGTGTTCTGGCCCAGCTCCCCAGACATGATAAACCCTGTGTAATTAAATCAATGATTCATTTATTCGGAGCACCAGCAACCTGGGTAAAAAGTTTCTCTCTCATCACAAGCTGACAAGTCTGTCTGGCATCTATTCATCTCCACCAACTGCCTTTTATCCCCAGAGCTAGGGTAGGGCTTTGCAAGTAGCGGTGGCTATTCTGTTCCAAGGATCAGCCCACAGATTTCCACTGTTCTCCTCTCCTCTGCCTAGTGTGCATCCACACGTTAGGCACTGGACCCAGAAGTTCCTCCTCTGTCTCATCAGCCACCTCTAGACCTGGGGCCTGTTGACTCTCCATCTGAGGGCTGATAGACAGCCCAGGTTCTCCCTCTGTCTCTCTCTCTCTGGCAGCCTCATTCCCTCTTCCCTCTCAGAGCTCTCAGGTTGCCTTGATGCTGGCCCTGACACCCATGCCACCTCCTCATCTGATTTGGCTGCTGGAGAGGCTGGCAGAAAATAGGGCACAACAGGCTGGAACAATTTATGAGATAAATAAGATAATTACTGGAAAAAGAAGCCTGCTTTACTGAGTGTTATAAAAGAGAAAACAGATATTAAGCAACTTAGAGACTCACTCAGAAGCCTTAGCAATTTACAAATTACTTTGATTTGTAACTAGCTGACTAACTACACTCAATGTGTAGTCCTCAATCAAACTGCATGTACATGGAGGGAAATATGCAGTGGAGTACTCCAAGGCTCTGTTTTAGGCCCAATACTCTTCTACAACTTCATCAATTATTTGGAAAAGGGCATAGATGGGGAACTCATCAAATTTGCAGATGACACCAAGCTGGCAGAATAGCCAACACTCTAGAAGATAGGGTTAAGATACAGAAGGATCTTGACAGACCTGAACATTGGACTAACAAAATAAAATTCAATGATGAAAAAAGTAAGGTTCTAGATTTAGGCTAGAAAAACAAAAGGCACAGGTACAGTATAAGTGGTATCTTGCTCAACAGTAGTAACTGTGAGAGGGATCTTGGAGTCCTAGTGGACAACCATTTAAATATGAGCCAGCAGTACAGCAGCTGCCATAAAAGCCAACACAGTTCTAGGCTGCATAAATAGAGGAATAGAATCAACATCACGTTAAGTGTTAATATCACTTTATAATGCCTTGGTAAGGCCACACTTGGAATACTGCATTCAGTTTTAGTTGCCATGATGTAAAAAAGATATTAAGACTCTAGAAAGAGTCCAGAGAAGAGCAACAAATATGATTAAGGAACTGGTGGCTAAAACATATGAAGAGTGGTTGTAGGAACTGGGTATATCTAGTTTAATGAAAAGAAGGACTAGGGGAGACATGATAGCGGTGTTCCAATATCTCAGGGTTGCCACAAAGAAGAGGGAATCAAGCTATTTTCCAAGGCACCTGAAGGTAGGACAAGAAACAATGGGTGGAAACTAATCAAGGAGAGAAGCAACTTAGAACGAAGGAGAGATTTCCTGACAGTTAGAACAATTAATCAGTAGAACACCTTGCCTCCAGAAGTTGTAAATGCTCCAACCCTGGAAGTTTTTAAGAAGATATTGGATAATCATTTGTCTGAAGTAGTGTAGGGTTTCCTGCCTAAGTAGCAGGTTGCACTAAAGACTTCCAAGGTTCCTTCCAACTCTGTTATTCTATTTTAATCTACCTTTGTACAACAGGTAAAATGTATGGCCATGCAATCCTGGAAGCATTGTTGATTGCATAACATTTCATATTTCATAAATGCAAGCAAAAAGGAGAGTCCATCACAATGTATTCCAGGGGTGTCAAATTCAATTTCATTGAGGGCCACATCAGGGTTGTAAATTTGACCATAGGGTGGTGGTGGTTGGCGGGGGTGGTGGTGGCCAGCTTGACATCACTTGTCAAGGTTCCATTTTTGGCCTCTGGTCCATAGCCTTTCCATGCCACAAGGTACTGAAACTGGCCCCGCAACCTGGGGTACCTTGAATGTTGTTCATTCTGTACTGTGCCTCCCATGAGGGGCTACTGGTCCTGACAGCAGTGGAGTCAGCTGATGTGGACTGTGGGCCAATACTGGTACTAGCAATGACCCATGGAAGACTGGGTGAATCCACATTGTCCGAGGAAGGGATAATCTAAATGCCACAGAATTCATCACTGCTTCAACTAGAAATGGTCTCAAGTAGCGGTGGTCAAGTTTTTTTGATGGTAAGACCATCAGCAGGTACCACATGGAAAGCCAAACCCGATCACCAACCACTAATGGAGGGCCGTCTTGATGTTGCCGATCTGCGAATCATTCCAACTCATCTTCTTCCACAGATTCAGGCTCTGATGCGGGCATGGCAATCTGCAAGCAAACAACTAAGCTCAGAGAAGACTAAGAATTCCACAACCCTGACCTGTATATATTCTTTTCTTCTAATAGAATAGTAGAACTATAGGACAGAAGCATCAAGATATCAGGTTATTAAAAACTCTGGAAACATAAAATGAGTGTATTACAATAATGAAATGAAAGCCACCATATGGAGGAGTTATTAAGAGATTTACTATGAAGATAAAGACACTAGAGGGATGTCATATTAAACCACAGATTTTAAAAAATCATATGTCAAAGAATACATTCCACCAATAGGTCATGAATTCTTGGAAAAAGGACATCGTCTGGGATAGATGTAGCCTCAGTGATGACCTTTGGATTTGTCTGATCTGTTAGGATACCGCAAAAACTAGAAAGAAATATTTCTGCAATTATCTTTTGGAAGTAATTTCTACTATTAATTAAGGTTTCTAAATGTATAAGGATTTCCCAACAATTCAACAGTTAATTTGCCAGCACAAGCATCCTTCTTAAGACTGTATAAATAACAAGATTATGTTAAGCACAATAATGACACCTATCCTTTCCACCTCAATCTGAGATGATAGAAATATTTGCACTTACATAATTATATTTGTTTAATGTATTGTAACCTTCCATGAGATTAGAAACTGACTCCTATTACAAAGGATTTTAAGTATATTCAGCTAAATATAGTTGTATTCTTAAAACAGGCTTCTCTAATCAAGCAGGATAAGATGTATTAACTATACCAAAAATTCAATCTCATATTTATTTTCTTGTCAATTGCTTAAGAAAACCTCAAATATAGATTCAATACTTCAACTCAGTTTATAATTTATATTTCTATGTATTTACTGTTCTACTACTTATGAAAAATGCTGCAAAGCTAAATTCAAAGTTGTTTTTGTTCAAGAAAGTTTACAAAACAATTCATTTTTTTGCACAATTTCTTCAAATCCACTTTTATTGGGTGAATATATATTGGAATGTATCTTAAAAATTATCCCCCCCCCAGGTGTTATGTATTAAAGAAAAAGTGATGGCATAAAAATATGTAAGTTTTGTTTGTATTTGAATTGATCGATATGAATGACTCCTCTATCATGAAAATTCCACATCAAGACTCCTGATATATTGTTGAGAATATATTTTGAATTAAGAAGTATCTTTCAGAAGATTCAGTCAATCTATCATCAGTTTTAATCAGCTGTAGTCTATCAAAGTAGAAAAATTGAATATATGTTAGTTTTTAGAAACGTCTGCTATGAAATGAACCTTCTTATGACTTCAGGGACTGTAATTGTCTTCGCTATAATATTGTTTTCTTCTAGGATACTTTGCAACTTCCCAGTCTAGAGTATTGACTTGATTGTCTCCTGTTAAGTATTAATGACTTGGGATTCTACTTAGCTTCTTATCCCAGATAAGGTGCTAGCACCTGTTGAGAATGTTAATCTTAATTATGACTATGATGGTCCTCTTTATTTAAGGTTTTTTTCTCTGCTTCTAATCCATGTATTCACTGTAAAATTCCTCTTCAGTGGAAAAGGAGCTTCTATGTGTCTATATAGATTTCGCTTGCTTTATGATAGATTTATGTTCTGTCCTAAAATACATCTTCTATTAGAATATGTTTATTTACAAATTTACTTACATTTACAAATGTATTTGTATTCTGTTTTGTGTTGTGGCCTACTGAGAATCACTCAGGGATCAGAAGTGCTAAGGTCAAATCAACCACAACAACAATGTGAATCCACCTAAAATGTATCAGTGGGGGGGAAAAAGGAGGCTATGGAGCATGGCATAGAATTTTGTAACCCAAAATGCATTGAGAAACATGCTTGTAAACTTTTTATTTATTACGCAAACAAATTTCCTTCCTTGCCTGGGGCTTTATGTTTAGTGAAAATATTTTGTTCATCTGTTCTCCAGCTAGACTTCCACTGCATGTGGTTATCATGTCAGATAAGCCATAAGAAGTAGAATGCATGGTAGTACTGCACAATTTATTCTCAGTATACAGTAGACTTGTCCAATTTAAAAGCTCAGTCTTAGGCTGAGGTTCCCTCACCAACTTCAGTACAATATAATAGGTCCAATTTTGTTTCCACTGTTGGAAAGGCCCTCTTTCTTTTCATTTTTGGTTAGGGGTTTTGACAAGATGCTGATGGAGATTTTGACCTAACAGTAACAGTAAAAGCTACTGTAGATATGGAAGTAATTGTGAAACACAACTAGAACAACTGCATAATGTGATGGTAAATGAGTAACGGTAGAAAGGGGCTTTGTCAAGAAAAGATTCAAACAGTTTCAGTGGGTAGAAGTCTTGGTATATTTCCAGACGTTTAGTGGGGAATTGATTGTGCTGGCAAAATCACATTTTTTAAAAAAAAGCAGATAGCAAATTCTTGAATAAAACTGATCTCTTGCATAATGACAAATTTGCACAAAATGGGAAACTTGCACATGCGTGCTTACAGTCTTATCCAAAAAACCTGAAGCAAAAAATTTCTGACAAACCTTTTCATGTATAGCTGTACTTCTACTTGCTTGTATTTCTAAAGAACTGTATATCATAAATATTCATGGAACAAAAGATATGTCCTGAAAATAAATGTTAAGACTTTGTCTTATTATCCCTCCCTAGTTTTAATAAAGATACATATTTTTTCATAACTTTTCTCTTTTCTTATTGGACTGTGAGCATTATTTTCTTGTTATTGTGGCCTTTATTTCTTTAAATGTTCTGCTTTATTCCTGAGGCAGCCAGGAGCATTCATCCTGTTCTATTTATATTTATGTGAACAAAATACCTATTTTATTTAGGTGGGTAGAGGAGCAATAAATAAATAAAGTGCCACTGCAAATACAATCCTGTTAAGCTGAGAAACACGAAAGCTCTTTACAATCTACTTCACAGTAAGAAAAATCAGTATTAAACAGGAGTGTATTCTATTTTCAGCACAATCTCAATTTTAAATTACAATGAAAAAATATCAGTTAAAATTAAAACAATTTCTTCAGGATTTTTCTCTTATCTAGCAAAAGGCAATATGCTGCAGTCCATATAACCTGGATTGTTTGTTTTGCTTCCTCTCTGACAGATGCTGAAAAGTGGGATGTAAATGAAAGAAGGGAGTAATTATTTTTATGTCTTAGAATCCATATGGCATCATTTGGCCTGGAAACAAAATGGTAAGAGACGATCAAGCAGGAAAATAATTGTTCATGTTTAGGAGCGAATAAGTGTAGAATGTTCAGGGGTAAGTTCCGGCACAAAACAAATAAAAATTGTTCTGCGCATGTGCAGAAGCAAAAAACAAGATGGCGGGACCTATGGTGCCATCCAGAGAACTGGTTCTGGGGGCATGGCAGGCCTAAGTCATTGCCAGTTCCAGTGACCCAGGCCACCAAACCACTATCTGTTCGGCCTAATGGGTGGAAACTGGTAGGAACCCACCACTGAGCATGTTGTGCCTAAATCTTTGGAACCATCTAATTTAACTTTGCAACTTTGCAACTTTAATAAGATTTGTATGCCGCCCACTCCCTAGGGACTCTGGGTGGCTCACAACAAAAGTAAAAACATAAAATATTAAAAATACAATTATTTAAAATAAGATATCATCCATTCAATCAAATGGGGCTGGATTTTAATCAACAGCCCCAGGCCTGCCACAACAGCCAGGTCTTGGTCATTTTACCGAAGGCTGGGAGAGTGGTAAGGGTCCGGATCTCACGGGTAGCTCGTTCCATAAGGCCGGTGCAGCAACAGAGAAGGCCCTCCCTTGGGGAGCCGCCATTCGGCATTGTCCGGTCGACGGCACCCGGAGGAGGCCCAACCTGTGCGATCTTATTGGTCGTTGGGAGGTGAATGGCAGGAGGCGGTCTTCTATGTCACAAAATTAAGAGATGTTACCCTCTCATGACTTCAAAAAATCCTGATTGATTTCTAAGAATCTGTAGATATTCCATAATCAACCAAATATTCATGCTTATTTATTTATATTGCAGATTGTTCAGCTAATAATGGTAGACCAATGACCTCCACCAAAACCACTAGTTCTGTGGAAAACAACGAGATAAGGAAGAAAGGATAAGCTTATTGCCTATTTTGTCTATATTAAGCATTTGATAGTTTTTGACCACCTCTCATAAAAATATGAGCATTGACCCATGGCAGGAGGATTTAAGGCTATGTTTATGCCCAGGTAGCCAAGTAATTGACTAATTAACTCTCTCTTGAGATCATTACCATTTCTTTTCATGAAAACTAAAAATTAATCTTGCAGAAAAGCGCTTAAGGACATCTTGCAAAACCTTGAATAATTTCTTCTTAAGGCATTTAGCAACAGCCAATCACTATGAGGGGTTTAAGCGCCAAGCATTCTGTCTTCTCTTCCGTGTTCATCACTTTACTGAAAACATATTGAGCAGTTTGCAAGAATGAACCTGTATTAAATAAGAATCTAGTTTTCTCACTGTACATTGATTAATCAATTTAATTATCAATGTGGCAATTTACATCACAACTCTCCTGGAAGATGTTGTATTTTGTCAGTGAATATGTATACCATCGAAAGCATAAATTGGACTTCAACTTGATGAAAAATATCTATTTGTTCATCTTCAAGTTATATGTATTGTAGAATTTATTATGTACTAACTCTTTTTTTGCCATAAAGCACCAAAAACTCCTGTAGGTGTGGCCTGCTTTGTGGGAGTGGCTTTCTGGCCATGTGACCAAGTGGGCATGGCCAACTTATAAAATGTGGTGAAACTCACTTAACCACACTCTTGCTTAGCAATCAAAATGTTGGCTCAGAAACTCTGGCATTTGAAGCACACAAGTCTTAAAGCTGTCAAGTGTTCAAACTTGACAACTTTAAGACTTGTGGACTTCAACTCCCAGAATTCCTCCTCCAGTCATGTTGGCTCAGGAACTCTGCCATTTAAGTGTGCAAGTCTTAAAGCTGTCAAGTTACAAGACCCTTGCATCCCTAACCCTTTAGGGAAAAAAACCCAGGGGTGTTCAAACTTGACAACTTTAAGACTTGTGGACTTCAACTCCCAGAATTCCTCCTCTCGTTCTTCATCTTGATGATGTGCGGACGGGCGGGGAGAGGAAGCTGGAACCGGTTCTAAACAGCACTGTAGATTTGTGGAACCTTTTCTATAGAAGAGGTTAGAATTGGCAGGAACCCACCCCTGATATGATGCTCCTTTGTCAGCCTGGAATTAAGTATGGTACTGTAGTGGAGTATGTATCTGCAAGAGCAGACGGAGAGAATTTTGGTAACATAGAGCTTTCCCAGAAAATGGGCCCTATTAAGAGACTGCACTCCTGAGTTGAAGTGGGGAGGGGAGCAGGGATTCAGGGTATCTACACCTTACAATTTCCCAGAATATATCTCTAGATAAAAAAGATATAGCTTTAATTTAGAAGATTCTGCCCATTACATGTAAGCAAATGAAGGATTAAACTCAATTACATATTATTGTCTCATCTGTGGACTTGGGCCTGAGAGGTACCTTCAGTTCCTAGATAACTCCCTCAGTGTTTCAAATTCAGAGGCCTAGAGTTTGGGTACTTTCATGAACAGAGGAAATTAAGTATTTTCACAAAGTATACTTATTAGTACTAGAATAGAGCATTTTGAAAATTTTTACATAGGTCTAAGCCGATTTTGTCCTAGACAAATAATGTTTAAAACATTAATAAAATGAATATTTGTAATGATAGACATGTCTGGATGGTCCCCTGGCCTTCTATAATTTATTTAAAGAGAGAGCAAGAAAAATGTTGTAAGAAGCAAGACACTCCTGCAAGTGCAGGTATCAAACAATATCATATATCTGAAGTATGATTTAAAATTAAGCATCCCTTATCTGATTGGAGCTCAGTTGATCAGATATATCTAGCTGGCCCTTCAAGAATGTGAAGCATATCTCAGCAGCTACTGTTTCAAGGACCCAGAGAAGCTGTTCTTTTGAGGTATAAAGAAGGAACACACTGGAAGGGTTCAACTCCCCAAAAAATACTTTCTTGGCATTGTAAGTGTAAATCTTGTTTAGTGGAAGGTTCCAACTAACATCTGTTCACCTAGTGATGAGGTCAAACCTTGTGTGTGTCCAGATCTTGAAGGAGACCTGGCTCAAATAGTTTCCTGGAATAAACAAACACTTGTCAGGAAGAGGAAATCTTAGAGCTGGACACCCAGCTGTTGTTGTTTTCTGTAGAGACTCAGCTAGAGATGGAAAAAAGATCTCAAAATGAGAATTTTCCCCCTTCTTTTACTACCCGCCCAAAGTCAGGTTTAATACTATGTCTACTCTCCAATGGTTAGATCAGAGAGGCTACTGAGTCTCTGACTTGCACAGAAGAGACGTGTGCAGAAGAAATATTCTGGTTCTGATTGTCTTCTCAGTTCTGATAGTCTTACTTTCAAAGTGATCAATAGCAATAGCAATAGCAATAGCAATAGCAATAGCAATAGCAATAGCAATAGCAGTAGACTTATATACCGCTTCATAGGCCTTTCAGGCCTCTTTAAGCGGTTTACAGAGAGTCAGCATATTGCCCCCAACAATCTGGGTCCTCATTTTACCCACCTCGGAAGGATGGAAGGCTGAGTCAACCCTGAGCCGGTGAGATTTGAACCGCTGACCTGCTGATCTAGCAGTAGCCTGCAGTGCTGCATTTTAACCACTGCGCCACCTTGGCTCTTGGCTCCACCTTGATCAATACTAAATAGATTTGCAATCCAATCAGACTTTCATCAGGATAGTTATGCGTTTGCTCAATCTCCCCACACCAGATTTAATTATTGTAACCAGCATTTCCTTAATCCTGAGCACATATCTCATCTGCAAATGGCAATTGTAAGAAGAGGGCAGTGGTGGGTTCTGGCTCCCGTTGCAACCGGTATGGTGCAACAGGGCTGGGCATCTACCACATGCACACACGCAGCACACGCATGCAGTACCCACCATACGTGATGCTCCAGCTGCTCGCAGAGCGTCTCGCAGGTGCTGTACGCCCTGTGCATGTGTGCAAATGCCCCAGTTGGCTCAAATAGAGGTAAGGAGAGCGGGCGGGCAGGTGGGCCCTACAGAGCACCATATTGGAATGGTACCTGGTGCTCCCAGCATGCACCAGTATGCTCATACCAGGGCGTACGGGTCATATCCCACCATTGGAAAAGAGTAGCAGGATTCCTGATTAGGATTTCTTATGTATCTTCTTCAAATGTTGCCAAATTGTACAAATTCAGTTTGCAGAGGTTCATAATATTTCTAAATCACAGCAGACAAAATTAGTATTTTCTATAGCTTATTTTATATGAAAAAAACAATGGCAACTTAATTTGGTGACCTAATTTGTCTTAATGATCTTAAAGTGGAAATCAACATAAAACAAGGTGTACTATAAGGTGATGGACCAAGGAAGTTATAGATCCCACTTGATTAAAAAGCATCCCCAAAACAGATCTAAAACAAGATGAATTGATGACATCAGCAATTGTTGTGGGCCCAATTGGCAAAAGAAAGCTCGGGACCATATTGGTTGGAAACATGCGGAAGAGGCCTTCATTCTGCAGTGGATACACAATGGCTAAAATAATGAAATGATGACATCTTATTTCTGCCATGTAATAGTATCTAGAATTTTTAACCTAGATCTCATCATCTTATGTGAAGATTTTTCTTCCTATAACATGTAAAATGCTGTAATGTTGGGATTTCTAGATCTAGGGTTGCTCACAATTGGCTGACTATATAGTGGTATTTTGATCAAATTGCACAATTTATTATGTGAAGTGATGATACACTATGGACAGTTATCTATATCATCTACCTGGATAGTTATTTTCCCAGATAATAATTTAGTTATAGCGTATTAATTATACCACTGTCTGAAAAAGAAGAATCCTAATTATGTGTACCCAGATCAGTAGAATTTATTCCCTAATACATGGGTATTATTGCAGTGTACACTATAGTAAATTTACAATTTGGAAACAGGGAGATTAGTTTAGGACTGTCATCCTTACTTAGTATCAAATATACAGGCTGCATAAATCAGCCGACATTTATTTAAGATTTTCAGCCTTAAATTGGGCACCTATGTATTTGCACTTATAAGGGCATCAGTTAGGACTTAGTTAGGACTACCAAGTATGGGCTGTAAAATTCCTATTGACTAGGATTGGCAGCAACTCAGATCTCACAGTCCTATTCTTCATGGAGGATGGTTTTGCCAAGGCAGTTAAGGGATGCAAATTCATCAGAAAGGTTTCCTTAGCCTAAAGATAGACAAATCATTTCGTCAAACCAAAATACAACATGCATTAGAGAAGGGAAGGGCAGATTTGTGAAAAAGATGCAGCAATATTTGCTCAGTCTTCTTAACATCACAGCTGTGTGTCTCTGAGGGCTTTGAGAATGCAATTATTGAAAATGTCAAGCAAATCTAAAAAAGATGATAGCAACCAAGATATCTGAGGAATCTGTTCCACATGAGAAGCTGTCTTTATAATCTTCTATTACTGGCTATGTAGAACATTCATAGAAGACCTTGAGATATAAAAAGAAAAGAATATATATATATTATATATATATATATATATATATATATATATATATATATATATATATATATATATATATATATATATATATATATATATATATATATATATATATATGTTGTGTGTGTGTGTGTGTGTGTGTGTGTGTGTGTGTGTGTGTGTGTGTATTTGGGCATACCAGGGGTTGTGACTTTAAATATCTATCTATCTATCTATCTATCTATCTATCTATCTATCTATCTATCTATCTATCTATCTATCTATCTTTCTATCTATCTGCATTATTACTTGTCCAATAAAAAGAGTTGATGAAAACAGGGCACAGAGTCTTGACTTTTTCCCCATTAGGGCTTAGGGTGGAGAAAGAATGTAATGCTTAACCAAAGAAGAAATCCAAAGAATATTATTCAAGTGTCCATGCAGAAGAAGTTTTTTAAATTTGCAAAATAGATTTCCCCAGATTTAAATGATGCTCCTAACTGCATCTACTTTGCTCTCAATACAAACACTCACAAAAAAAGCTAGCACAAAAAAGAGAACCATTCTATGTGTATGCATGAATACAAGATTATGCATATGTATGGCTGCTGCATCATGCACAGAATGCTTGTTCTACCACCTGCATATGTTACATGGCAGATTTGACCATTGAAGTAGAAGAAATACTCCAAACATAATTTTAACAGCTCTTTTGATTCTCCTTTCCCAAATCAAACACTTAAAAGATTCACAGGTACCCGCCTAGTCTTCTAACCTTCTTTTGCACCCAAGGCTTTTGATTTTAATTTCTGATACTTTCTAAACCTTATGGAGCTAAATGAATAAATAGGTTCATGTGGAATGAACTCCATGGTCGCTGTCTGACCCTAGAGATTTTGGACAAGGTTGGTAATAGCTGGCAAGAACAGTGAGGCAAGAAATAATATAGTGAAAATGAAATGCAAGACCATCACATTTTATCTGAGTAGTGGAATCTGTTTCGCACATAATTAACAGAATCAAAGGCAGTGTTTTTTATCCATTGTGCTATTTGTAGCCTTGTTGAAATCTGTAGTCTTTAAAATTAGAATATTAATGCACAATTCTGTATTGTAAAGATACCATACAGCAGCATGGCTTAGAACTGGCTCAGAACTTCGAAAGCAGTTCTGAAGTGCTTTTGAGAAAGAAGCAGATTGACATATTTTGTCAAGATGTAAGAAAGAGCAGCAAATGAGCAAAAAGCAATGACAATTTTGGATGTTTGCACTGACTGTTCGTAAGTCATTTGGATAATTTATTCAACTTTGGAAGACAGTTGGGAATTAGTCTCTTACAAATGTTTTGAGAAATGCCTCCAGTCAAGTATGCTCTTAACATGAAAAGCAAAAGTGAAGGAATTTCCAAAGTATATTTCAGCCATTCATCAAAATTAAGGTTCATGAATAGCTTACATCAACGAGACAGGAAGTGAAAAATACCTTTAACATGATCTCTTTTTCAAGTTTCTAACCAAACGTACAGGAGAAAATGTAAGATTTACCTTTAATGAATTTGAAATACAACAAAAATTCTATAAATAGTCAATACATTATTATAATTCCAAAGTATAAAGCAGTAGCAGATTTTGCCATTGAAGTAGAAGAAATACTTGAAACAAAATTGTATCTATCAGGTATCTGAACATAACATTTCTCATTCTATCCTAAATTCTATATATACAGAATGTTGACTGAAAATATATTGGTGAAAGAAAAATTATGAAACCAACAAGCAACATAATTTCCCCACGAGTCTGACACTAATATTCTTTTGAGTGCTCTGTCTTTCATTGTAGAATGTTTTTTTTCAGTGGTCTCCAATGTATTTCTCTTTCCATAGATGAAGAAAATACATCATGAAGAAGCTCTTCCCACTGGACTTTTCCAGCTGAAGAAGCATAGCAGCATTTTCTCTCTTCTTATTATTCTCTAACACCTAACTATTATAATATCACAAGAATTTTAAATGAATTATAGATTACCCCGACAATGGTGTATAAAAATGCAAGACTTTTTATAAGAGAAGAAAAATGTCTGTACGTGTGTGTGTGAGAGAGAAAATGGCAAACTGGAACAATAATTCTTTTTCTTTTGCTCTCTACTTCTATTCCTAATGCCATTGTAAATCTATCTGTATCCCTACTTCTGTGGCCTTTTTGTATCTTTTGAGAATCTGGTGGAACAAGAATCTTTCTCAGAAAATGTATTAAAATACATACAGTAATGTAGTGAAAATAAAATGGAGGATGTTTATTACATGTTGAATACATGCATTAAAACTACAACTAAAAACCATATCTTCGCTGAATTAAAAAAAAAATCCCAATGCAACGCAAAAATGGTTTTGTGCCTGGAAGGCTCCTAGGGTGGAGCTGAAAGGCAAAGGAAAGCAGTATGCTCCCTCCCATATTTGGGCATACCAGATGCTTTGACATAACACTTAATCATTTATTCGGCTCAGCTGATAAGTGGGGAGAGCTTGTGGCTTAGAGGCTAACACAACTGTCTAACATGTAATAACAGCCCAGGGTTAAATCCCAGTAAGGGTATGTCTAAGTGATGTGAACTAAATAGCTTAAAATAGCTCTCCCTTTATTTATTTATCAGCACAATTTATATATATATATATATATATATATATATATATATATATATATATATATATATATATATATATATATATATATATATATATATATATAATTAAATTATATCATATATAAGAACAGTACAATGGCATCACCCTCCTCCCTTACATCAAATGTACAACAGATAAAATCAACAGCAAAATTATCCACAAACACAATATCAAGACAGCCTTCAACACTGACCAAAAAATAGCCAACATTTTAAGAAACCCCAAAGACAAGATGCAGCTAGAAAACCAAGGAGTCTATGAAATACCAAGCAAAACCTGCCCTGCAACATACATAGGACAAACTAATAGGAGAATAAATGCATGCATCACAGAACACAAGAACGCAGTAAGAAAAAAAGAAAAAAATGCCCTCCCTTTTCTAGCACCTTAAAGCTACAGGACATGAAATTGATTTTGAAGGAACCAAATTAATCTCCAAAACTGAACACTTCAACAAGACAATAATTATGGAAGCCATCAAAATAGAGAAACACCCCCACAACATGAATAAACGTGATGATACCTCCCGCCTACCAAACATCTGGAAATCAGCCCTAGTCAACAAATGAGCCCCACCCGTCACCCAGGCCATTCCAACACAAAACAATGGACACACAGCCAGCACCAATCAGTACCAATCTACCAATCATGATACAACTACACAGCAAATCAATCTACTTACTGAAACAAAGCCAGCACTCCACACACTACACCAAGATTTACAGAAAGATGGCAGCTCCGACCACACTTTACTCACACAAACACAAAACCAAAAACACCAGCCTGAAGATGGCGAGTGATATACTGTATATTCATTCATTCATTCATTCATTCATTCATTCATTCATTCATTCATTCATTCAATGGGAATGATCCTTGATATCCTTGATCCATCCTAGTCCTGATGTCTGGAATAAGATAAACCTTTATTTGTAGCTATGGAATGCTAAATAGGAAGACTGATGCCATGTTTACTACCATATATACAAACATTTTGTTGTTGTTGTTGTTATGGTAAAGTTGGTTAAAGCTCTGGAAAGGCATTGGAACTGATTTTCTAATGAATTATGCAGTTCAGATGAAATAGAAATAAAATCCAGTGTCATCCAGCAGCATTCTTTTCTACAAAAATAAATACTACAATAGCCGAATATGAGATGGTGATGAAAATTATGAATCCCTTATATGTGCACTTTAATGAGAATATTATAAAGATATAAGCTATCAACTCAGCAGGATATTGCAATTCTGTTTTTAAGAACCACAGTTTCCACTGATTAGGCAGTAATATTCATATTTTAGCTCTGTATATTGAGTCCATATTATTTTTAAGCTACTACAGCACCTCTTCCTCCCTCCCTCCTTCCTTCCTTTATACAATTGTTGAGCAGGGCTGCTTTTATTGAGAGAAAAGTTCAGGTAAGCCATGAGCAATAGAAATGTATTCCTATTCAGTCAGCAGATGTGTGTTTATCTCTCTTCTGAGTAATTCTTATGTCCTCTCATTATCCGTGTGATTAAACAATACAATGTTTAAGCCAGATTCAAAGGGGAAAAAATTCACAAATTGCCAGTTTTACTAGCAGGAGATGCAGATATTTGTGTGATTGCTTCCTGTGTATTATTATATTATCTCATTTTCATGTACAAAAAGAAAAGGAATTATCTGCAGGCCTTATCTGTATGAAATGGGTCAGCTGGAATTACAATTAGCACAAGTCCATCTTTTTTACACTCTGCTGTAATTCTATTGGCTTCTTCAGAGCCATTCCTCATGTAAATGAGAATGAATTATATCCAATGTTATCCTTTATATCTGAACAGTCGAGCTCACAGCTCTGTTCAAAGGGTAAAAAAGAGATTTAAGTGGGTTATTCCATTCCTGTTCTTGGAAACATCTAGGCATTAAGTTACTCCTTGGCAAAAGGAGTAAATAAATAAAACAACCCAATGGCTGTTCCAGTTAGTGGTGAGATGCCAACAGGACAAAAATGCAAATAGAAAATTTAGGAATTATTGTCATCCATTTTGATTTCATTACTTTATTAAATAAAGCGGTTAACAAAGCCTTATGTCAAATCAAAGCCCCTGCATACTTATCTATGCTAATTCCTCAAGGAACCCTGGCTGAAAAACAATAGTTAACCTTTCCTTTTTGACAAGTAGGAGTTCAGAATGGAAGGCATATTCAGAAACACAAGCACAATAAGCATCCTTTGCTCACTTTTCTGTAGCTGTCAAAATCACAGAACTCCAGTGGGGTGAGACTTGATGATGGCAAAGCTAGATGGAATTGAATGACTGTGTATTATGGTTTTATTTTTTTCATCTAAAGATTTTGTGTGTCAAGATTTATTTTTACTCAGTCTGCATTAACTTCATTTGGATCTTGCCTTTCTCCTAAGAGCCCAGCAGAGCATACAAAGGCTTTCTTCATCCTATCATCATTATTCTGACCTCTTTATAACATTCCAAAAGTGTCACATTCCCCAGAGGAATTCATAACTGATTTGAGATTTGTGTTTCCTCTCTTAGTCATATTTTCAATTGAACTTCAGTTCTCTTTAATAGCTGAAAAATCTGAGAATTGAAGTTCAAGATATCAGAAAAAGTGCCAGAACAGAAAAACTGTTCTGAGACTCTATTGGTACTATTTAGTATTTATGATTCTCAGAATATTTTCCCACATTAAAATGGTTTCTTCTGAGTTCCGTCACAGGTGAAATGATTTGGCAAATTAAATCTGGCCCTTTGTTCTGAATGGGTAACCAGGTCATAACCAGTGGGTGGCCTTATCATGCTACCCTCCACTCCATGAATTGGCAGAAAAATATGCCAGTGAAAACTGCTTAACCCTGATCATCAAGCAATATATCATTTGGGAATGAGTCAGGGGAGTTACAACTTTGAATGTGAAACAAGTTGAAAAAACTCATCGGTGGATTCCTCTGATTCTGATTCTCTTTCCACCAATCATCAATTCCAGGTGCTGCCAGTAGTCATTCTCCTCAACATATGATGGAGCATAGTTGGATGAGTATATGGAAAAGATGAGGGATAAACCACCATACAGTTTGCCCAAGTGAACAGTCACAAAGATGGGGTCAGGTTATTGACAAACACAGGTCTAGTGCTCCTTTAAAAATGTTTTAAACCTAAGTTGAAATATAGTCTGACCTTCAGGTCCAGATATTGATGACAAAGTATGAGACAAAGTGGGAGAGAGCTGGTACATTAGATGAGTTACAAAGAGTGTTGCCCCCCCCCCCCCTGTACCTTGTCACTGTGGTCCAATATCTGTAACAATTCATTAGGCTAGGAGTAGTTGTAGAAAAGGAATATGAAGCGGTAGGGAACAAGTGATAACAATTGGACACTATTCTCAACCACTGCTGCAGGTGGATTAGTGTAAGTACTCATTGACAATGATGCTTGGAAGTAGCCGTTGAAATGGAAAAAATGACACTGTCCCCACTAAAGTAATAACTATAGCTGTAAAATGTACATCTATAGGGAATTTTGTCAACAGAAGCACATGAAAATGTGTAATATGGCAAAACCACCCATACAGCACACAAAACCCAGCATTTCCCCCCAGTTTAAGATTAGATTAGCAGCAAAAGATTAGACTTCCCACCAGAAACATTAGCCCTGATTTTAAATACTTTAAAATTATTTTAAAAGAGTGCTAAACTCGTGTATTTAAAGAGCTCACTTAAGACCTAAAAGAGAATATATGGTACATAGCATACTGTATGCCACTATGCTAAAACTATGCTTTCCCTTGGTTTTGCAATAGTTTTCTGCCTCTGACTGCAAAATACTTTTTTCCTCCACTAATTCATTCTCTTTCAAATGTCTTTTGTGGTGTTTTTTAAGTCTACTTTACACTTGTGGCCTAAGCAGTTGCCAATACCTCGATGACCTTGGCCACTAAATAGAGTCAGAGCCAGTTAGCGGTTAGATAGAAGGCCAGAAAAATTGTACTAGGGGAATTAAAAAATAACAAAAAACAGAACATCCTGCTGGAAGAGTGGCAAACCACTTTGACTTTGTTGCCAAGAAAATTGCATGACACCCATGCAATCAAGAGTCAACCACAACTCCAAAAGTCTTTGTTATGCTTTATTGTTTTGGGGAGACAGAGGGCTTGGGTTGCAAATTTATTTTCTGTTTTCATTCTGTAGTCTCTCTGACTCTCCAGGCATCCCCAATTTGGAACAGCTCAATGGAAGGAATTCTCCCATGATAACTTTCTTTGGTTTTGAATGCGAGCGTGGGAAGGGAGGATGTATCCAGCTGAAGAGAATTGATAATGAAACACAAAACAGTCCCTGTGTTAATGTCCACCTTCCACACACACATCTCAGATACCTTACAAACTATTATAAGGATAACATCTTTTTGGTTCAAAATAAATTCTATTAATTGTCTCTGATTAAAAAATAAATTAGTTTGGATTTTGCCTCAAACTAAATAAGAATAGTAAAAATACGCACAATATGAATATTTAGTTATTTAGGGCCAGACTAAAACAGCACCAAATGTCCTTTTTTTAAAAAAAATACAATCAAGTACACATAAGTAGGAGACACGTGGATGCTACTCATGTAAATATGTGCAGGCAATTTATTATGGCAACTTGGGCTGGATAAATAATGCATGCAGGGTTATTTATTTCATGTAGGGTTATGGCAGTTTACGAACATATTTAAACCTACCACAGAACAGAATCAATATTAACAATAACATAGCTATAATGAATGCATACAATAAGACACTTAAAACAAACATTAAAACATCCATGAAAATCATCACAGAAAATAACATAATTAAAACCTACAATTTGATTAATATCATTATCTATAATTATGCAATTATAATTATATAATAAGTTGCAATTCATCAATAACAGGCAACACTCAACCACAAAAATGGCTTTTAATACTTTCTGGAAAGTATCAAGTGGGTTTGAGTCTGACATCTAATGTGATTTGCTCTTTGTTCATGTTTTTAGAGGTCAGCAGAAATAAAGAGAATAACAGAAAACTTTCAAATTAGTTTTGTGGCACTGGGGACTGGGAATAGATTAATTGTGGAGGCGCTCTGTATTTTCAGCATAGCATTAGTCCTGCATGCTTTCTTGATTTATTTATGAAATGTAGATGACTGCCCATCTCGGCAATGACTCTGAGTGGATGAAATTTATTTACAAGGTTTATAAGCTGCCCTAGTCCTAAAGAATCCTGAACAGCATTCAACACAACAAAAGATGATTAAAAACCTATTAATAAATCTTTGAATGAAAATATTTATCCACTATAGTCAGTCGTGGCAGGACTTGAAAAACAGAATAGAATCAGAATGGCTTCAACTCCCAGCCCCATCCTATCTATTGGCCTGTGGATCTGAAATGGCTACTAAAATTCTCAAACCTGATGCCACAAAGCCATGGTTAAATAGTTCTGGTAATAAAAATTAAGTCGTATCTTACTCTTCAACAAACAAAATTCTTCCACTACTTGCAGACCGGATCAATTGCAGCAAATGTCTAGCAACTGACCTCATAGTAGATTTTATTTAGTGGTTGCTTCCCTTGAAAGTCTAATTTCAGGTGCAATATGAATTTTAAGTATTCTGTATTTTATTTATTAAATTTAGAAACCACCCATGTCCCTTATTGTTAAAAAAAGTCTTAGATTTACACTTTAAATAATCCTAGACTTAAAGTTGTTATAGCCTTAATGACTAGGATGTCTCATTCCAATATTAACTATGATCACTTTCTGAAATATCCATATCAAACTGTGCTGTATGATTGATGTACACATCTATTTTAAGCCAGATTTGTGTTATCTAACAACTGGGTTTCTGCTTTGTAGCATTAATAATATAAAGCTCATGCATACAAGCATTGATCAAAGCTTTTGAAATACAAGCTGTCACTGTAAATAAGAAATCTGCAGCTGGTTTGAATTTGAGTTAGTAGATTTGGTGCTTGCTTTCTAATTTCCATATTGTGATCATCTGTTGTGGGGATACTTGGCAGTTGTGTTAAATGCTGATGTAAAACAATCCAAGTATATGTGCATTTAATGTGATACACAGCAACTACATTCTCTTTCCTTGTCAGCATTTATAATATGTAGTGTTTTGCATCTATATTTACCAGAGAAGATAGCTTTGTCTGAATTAGACCATAATAAAGCTAGTCTTGGCCAAACAGATATTAGAACAATTTCAGAATTTCTAAAAGGATTTTTTGAGAAAGTTCTTAATAGGTGGTACAAACTGTATAAACTTGGTGTTATTGGCAGCTGTATTTTTGGCATTCTGGGCAGTGGTGGGATTCAAATAATTTAACAACTAGTTCTCTGCTCTAATAATTTATTCCAACAACCAGTTCACCAAACTGCTCAGAAAGTTAACAACTGGTTCTCCTGAAGTGGTGTGAACTGACTGAATTCCGCCACTGATTCTGGGATATGTCTTCACTAGTTTACTTTCTGTACTTGTGAGTTGCCTATTTGAAAAATCTTATCATACTAACTCTAGTTGTGGTTTAAGAGTTAGGGAGATACATGTGTGTTTGAAATCCTGCAGCAAGATACCTGTGATGATTCAGAAAATATAAGTAGCTCTTTATCTGCCCTTCTTCAGGTCTTCATGACCTTCCATTTGTGTAGATTGCACATTGCTATGCTAACTTCCCTTTTATTTCTGTCTGTGTCATCCAATCTTTCACTTGTTTGCCTGCAGTCATGGTGGACTGATCACAAGACTTATATTGAAACTAGCTTTCTATGGGTGCAGTGTCATAATATAAATGGATGAATAAAGATATATCAGTCTAGTGTACCAGTGTAAGGGTTTTGATCATATCCTCAAGCTCAGTTGAGGAGGGATTATACAGGAGTATTTTTAAACAATGCAAACTACATTAGCAGTGATCTTTGCTAAAGGTTTTGGATAATTCTGATAAAGCTTCAAAGACAGAACATGCTCCTATTTATTTTGTTCTATGTTTTCTCTTTTGTGGTGTAAGTGCTTGGCAGAAGAATGAGAACACAAGGGCAACATTAATGCTAATATTTTTAACTTATTTTTATTTTGTTTACACTTCTGCTCTCACCAAAGAGCTGGCAATGTTAATTACTGCTTGGGTGCACTTATCACTGGTTGCCTGTCCTGTGGTTTTGACCTTTAGTTTAATAGAATAAGAATAAGAAAGAAAAGTTATGGTCTTTTCAAATGTTTGCTACCCACATTAGGATAGCATTATTTCCATAAGGAAATAATACACAAGATTTTGGGTGACTGCAAGGGTAATTACAACCAGAGTATGAACAGGTGCAGGGACTTGTGCAACACAAATTATAGGTCATTTGTTGTTTGTGTTGTGCCATTTCTGTGGTGATAAAAGAAATGGCTGTTAATTACTAGATTATTACCATCCTTCATTCTGATAATTCTGAGCTATCAAAACAATGGGTGGAAGCACAAATCATATCATTTCTGTTCTTTCAGCAACATGGCAGAATCCTGGAAGTATCATTAGCTTTAGGAATGCAGCAATTTTAGCTAATGAATTAAATTTACAGCTTTATTACTGGTACACAGAGATTACAAATTTGCCTTGAGATGTTCAACAGCCCTCTTCTGAGTAATTTACTGATCTGCATATTATCCCTTGAAAGCAGGATGGCTAATGTTTGGTACAGTTATTACTCTCTGACTAAAATGTATATATCTATTTCTTTCATATCCCTCTGTATTTATTTTGCACAAGATTGGTTTTTTTTAAGGAAACATTTTTCACAAGAGATAAAAAAACAAGAGCAAGGTTGTTTTCAGGATTTAAACAATAACGTTTGTCTTCAGCATTGTGTGGGTTCCAGAAATTGACCTAGTACTATGTTTCTTTAAAAAAAAAAGAATCTAAACATTTTACATTGGTAGTTTTCCAGATATGTGTGTTTAATATTCATCTACATCAGTGTTTCTAACCTTGGCAACTTTAAGATATGTGGATTTCAACTTCCAGAACTTACTAGGCAGAATTCTGTCTGTTAAATTCTGAGAGTTGAAGTCCGCGAATCATAAAGTTACTAAGATTAAGAAACATTTTATTGTGTTTATAATGCTGTAGTAAAATGGTGCAGTCAAGATATTAACAAGTATGAGGCACAAGAATCACATTATGCCACTGCTGAAACTTCTGTGCATTGGTTACCTGTTGATCACTGAACTCAGTTTAAGGTATTAGTTCTTACTTACAAATCCCTTAGAAGATCCATCTATCTGAGGATCTACCCAATTCAGCCATTTCGGGCAAACAGATAGTGGTGACCTACACCACCCACCCACTCCTGCCACAGTGCTACGCCATCCTATTTAGCCATGTTTTCTAAGCCAAGTGCATGCGTGCAAGCTGCACATGCAAGCAAAGCAAATGCACATAAGGCACACATGCTCACAGTTTTGGTGCATGGTGAACCGGTGGTTAAATTATGTGAAACCAACCTCTGTATCTACCTTTCCACAATGAACTAGTGCTGTACTAATGCTCCCCATTGCCAGAGGCTTATTCTTCTAGTATGTGTGAGAAAACCTCTCTCCCCCCCCCGCCCCAAAAAGGCATATTTTGGTCCCTTTCAGTTCTGCCTTTAAAAAGCAGTAAGATTTATCTTTTATCAAGCTTTAGTCCTTTATATTTTACTAAATGTAATGTTTCAATTTTGTAAGTCTTGTTTTTCAAGATGAAAGCTTGAAAGCAGGGAACATATAGTATCTCAAAATAAAAGTGCATAGTCTTCTGACTTTGACCCCACTGATGTTCAAAGACTTGCCTGAAAATTATTACTGGAAACCCACCACTGTTGGATTTGTAGTGCATGTTCTTAAAGTATATAAATACTGAATTGCTTTAGAAATGAAAATGTATTTGCTCATTAAAAAAATCATCGTCAAATTTACTTTTCTCCCTTGAATTTAGTCACTTTCAACCAAGTACGTGGTGTCATGTAATCATACTGTGAAAACTAATGGTTTCTTATTAATTGAAGTAGAACTTATTTTTCAAATAAAACCGAACAGCCTTAAAATGACATTGCGACAGAATATATTTATTTTGCTTTCTCCATCATAGTCGCATCTCAGCTATACCAGAGTTGTGCCTGAAGCAAATTACATTATTGTGTCATCCATGTGATGATATAATTGACAACTGTGGTAACATTTTAATGGTATCACTTTACCAGAGGTATCATTTTACCTCTAATGGATCCCTTCAAATGGAAGCTGTACTTTAATAAGTACAGCTGGAGGTGTGGTAACAATTACATTATGAGTGTTCTACACCAGGGGTCACTAATTCCCAGCCCACAGTGCACTACTGGGCTGGGGCCTGTTCAGAACTTGACCATGCGACTGGCTGGTCGGCACAAGTGCATGCACATTTTGACTTTTGCAAATGGTGTGACAGCACACACGCACTTGTACGCAGCTTGACTTGTGCAAGCGACTGGCCAGTTCCCCTCTCTCCCCCTGCTGGGCTGCCAAGCCATAAAAGTTGGGGACCGCTATTCTACACCATCAGTGCAAAAAAGATTGTTGATGCTGTTTTAAGGCTTTGAACAATTAAGAAGTAAAACAAACCAAGTCAGTTGGATTTAGTTCCACATAAGATTTTATCATTGCAGCTTAAACTGTACAAAATATATAAGAAAAGATAATCAGTTTCTTTGAATAAAATTTGTGGAGAAGAAAACATGTTAATTTTATGTTCCTTCCTCAAATCTCTTTGTAAACCTCCATCTATTAATGTATTGAAAAAGTATGACTAAGAGAGGTCAGAACTTCTATACTGTAGTCTCAACTGAAAATAAGTTCAAAGAGTTGATTGATCCCTAAAGGATAATATTAAAATAATCTTTGTACTTTCAGTGGCATTCAGATAGACACTTAAGTCCTGTTATTATCTCTAAAGAACAGAAGCTAGCCAGCAGGAAGCCCTTTTCTTATGTTCCCTTGCTGAGTTAATACCACTACATATACCAGTACATATTAACATTAAGTTGCATTATAATGATCTAGTTTATAAGGGGACATTTGCTGACCTTGCATTGATTGCTCCATATGGGTGCAATCAATTCCATTTCCCATAAAAATAAAATGCATGCTCCTGTTTTGATAAGTATATCCCCATCCCCTCCATCTTTCTGCAAGAATGCAGAACTGGAATGAATTGCCTCAGTGCAATTTTCAAGAAATTCCATTCCTCTCACTTTATCTGTAGAAGCCTTCCATGAAATTTCAGTTTGGTTGTAAAGTAGAACTCTAAATATGGCTTTTTCAGCTACCCAAAATTTCTGCTACTTCTCTATAAAACTTTTAAAATGTTCATTCTGTGTACAGCTTATGACCACTAAGCAATATAAGTCATTTATTGTGACGGGGGAAAATATTGAGTTCTTTTTGGCTTTGCAATCCCACAAGCTGCAAAGATAGGTATCCTTGCTTAATGCTTAAAATTTAGAACAGTTGAAGCAGGGCAAAACCTAAGTGTTCTAAGATCTGGATTATTTTTGATATTAACCTTGGCTTTAAGTATTATGTGTTTGTGCTTATGGACTCATGGCTCTTAATATTTAGCTTTCAGTTATTCACCTTGACTTTGAGGATGAGAGCATTGGCTTAAATGGAAAAGAGTCTTCATGGACATCTTATTAAGTCAATACTGACAGGAAATAAATAAAGAAAAATGTTTCCTTTTCTATTGTTTCAGCCCAGTTTTTAATATAGCTTTATTCCTTGAAAATAAGAGAGTTCATTTTCTCATGCAAGCAGTTATGAACCAAAAAGCTGAGTCAATGGCAGAAGCTATTTTTTATGACTAGCATCCAAATTTAAGATGGTTGCCATCTGTTGTCTGTCAGTTGCTGCCAAGAATGCTGGAAACAGTAAACAAGCAGAGGAAGTGGCAAGGACATGATGACAAGATGGTGGCCATGAAAAAAGGTTTCTCAAGACCCAGCTATGAATAGTGAACTGCAGTTATTAGTAAATAGCAAAAGAGTCCTAATAACACAACAGGACTAGGAATATTGTAGCAGGGTATCTACAGATACGTAGATCAGTATGGATTATAACCAATTTCCAAGAGATTCTGAACAGATTTTCATTGCCTGAGGTGGATGATGTCTTGTAATACTCTATTCCTGATTGTTTTCTCTGAATGTTATAAAGTAGGCTACTCAATATAGCAAAAAAAAAGGAGGGAGAGAATGAATTTTCATTTTAAAAAAATGCATTGTGTTATTGGGAAAGATGTAAAGGATTAAATAATTAATAGTTTTCTTTCAAATCAGAGTGACCCTTAACAATAATTGCTGATGGTTATCACAGTGTATTGGGTTGTAGTGATAAAGAAAATTTCAAAGTTATCATCAGTATTATAACAGAATAAGAAAGTTGGAAGCAGTGGTGGGTTCTGGATCCCGTTGCAACCGGTATGGTGCAATGGGGCCAGGCGTCCACCACATGCACACGCAGCACATGCTCAGCGTATGTGTATTTACCTCTTGTGACACTGTATGATGGCTCCGTGATGCTCCAGCTGCTTGGCGGAGAAACGTGGCATGGAAGCCCCGATCAGCTGAAATACCGATAAGGACTATGGGTGGGTGCGTGGGTACCGAAACGGTACCTGGTGCTCCCAGCAGGCACAGGTACACCTGTACCAGGGCATACCGGTCGTATCCCACCACTGGTTGGAAGGGACCTTCTAGTCCAACCTCCTGCTCAGGAAACCCTATACCATTTCAGACAAATGATTGTCCAATCTTTTAAAAGCTTCCAGTGTTGGAGTATTCACAACTTTTGGAGGCATGCAGTTCCACTGGTTAATTGTTCTAACTGTCAGAAAATTTCTCCTTAGTTCTGGGTTGCTTGTCTCCTTGATTAATTTCCATCAATTGTTTCTAGTCAGGTGCTTTGGAGAATAACTTGACTCCTTCTTTGTGGCCATCCCTGAGATATTGGAATAGTGCTACCATGTCCTTCTTTTAATTAAACTAGACATATCCAATTCCAGCAATCACTCTTTATATGTTTCAGTCCCTGGCCCCCTAATCATGATTGTTGCTCTTTTTTGCACTCTTTATAGAGTCTCAACATCTTTTTTACATTGTGGTGAACAAAATTGGATGCATTATTCAAAGTGTGGTCTTACCAAGGCATTATACAGTGGTATAAATACTTCACGTGATTTTTGTGCGCTTAATTTCTTTTTCACTCAGCCTGTTACTGTGATCAATTCTCATAGTGTGAATGAGGAAAAATATACATGTCCCAGGATAATATTGCAGAATACAATCTGGGTTGGTCACTGGGACCAAAGGTTTAGTCTTCTGAGCTTTCAGACTTGTGCTGAAGCCTCAGGGAACTTTTCATAGTGTTTGTTATTTGACTGATCCCAGTGACTAATTTATTAAAAATACCACTGAGTTTTAAGTCCTTATATTCATGTTTGTTCATTTATTGCCTTATTTTTAATGTTCATAGGCCCCTTGAGGCACTTAAGAATCATTATGAAAAATCATTATTAAATCACTGTAAAATCCACTGCCCCCAGTTAAGTTTTTTTAGTATTATGAAATTCAATCGCCAGCCGCAGTGTCATTGGACAGCCTTCAACAGCCTTTGTACACTCATTTACAGCTGCTAGACCCTGAAAATATATTGGGTTTCTGGATAAGAATTGGTATGTTATATCCTTTTGTCTAGCAAGATTTTGGCGGTATCAGCAGCCAGCTACAAGCACAGGAAAAGAATGGGACTGATTTTGTTTAAGATCTTAGCTAAGACTACATGCTCTTCTCACAAGTAACTACATGTGACTGTATGAAATTGAAATTAGGCTATAGGAACAGATTTGGGATTCTCCAAGTGTATTTTCAGCCCTGCAAAATCCATACCTGAGCTCTTACAACTCATCACAGGGATGGTGTTGATTCTTCCCAGTTATTAGTCCTGGGAGATTTAAATATCCATGACTTCAAAGTAGAATCTGTAGTTGATCAGGAATTTATAGTTTCCAGGACAACCATGGACTTGTTTCAACTGGCAGCTGGTCCAATACATATAGATTAGCACATATTCAATTTTATTTTTATCTTGGAATATGGTGGGAACATTGTGATGAGTCCTTTGTCATAGTCAGATCTCAGATCTTTTTCTGATCATTATAAGGACTGTCATCACCACTGGTTCTAGAAAGTAGAAAAATGATTAAGACAACCTTCCCCACACATTTGATGGATTTCCTTAGCTACTAATCTGCAAATATGTATGATTCCATGGCTTATAAACTAGCTGAAGAGTCACGACAAGATTAAATATTGGTACAACAAAAATAGGAAGGAATTCATCCATATGTCTTTGTGCTCACTGTGTTACTATAATGACATATAGTACACCATGCTGTTTATGGTGACCTCAGAACCATCCCTAGGATCTTTCATTGAAGTGAATAAAATATCATCACATTTTGATACAAGTTTGACTCTTTTCAGATATCTCTCTCTATGTGTGAATGAGTGTGTGTGTGTGTGTGTGTGTGAGAGAGAGAGAGAGAGAGAGAGAGAAAGATTTAACAGCCACAAGGACAAAATTTTCAGAGCTTGCAATGTATCTAATGGTACAACATTGCTTCGTTCCCTGTTTTATCCCATGCTTCAGATGCTTTTGGATGACCCATACTGCAATAGGGAAGGACAAATGATCTCCACTGAAGCTGCTGTGACATGACTGCAAGAACATTTTGATGACAAAATCACTTTTAATCATTTTGACTTCACGCCACATTAGAAAGGATGAATAAGGTAACTGAAACAATTGTCTCGTGAAGTGATTTGCAATTCTTATGTCCTTATAGAATCTAGGACAGAATGGAAAGAATTCTTGACCGAATGCGTATTATTGCCTGTGACTGGAGAGGATTGTTTCCTCCCCCCCCCCATGAAGATCATTTTGTAAAAGGTGACAGAGTTCCAGCTGCAAATGATCTTCGATGAAGGGAAAATATACATATCTTCCAGTTGGATTTCAAAGCAGAGTATAGGATGTATACCATAGACCTGTTTTGATCACTTTTGTGGATGCTGTTTGTTAGGCCCTTGTATTCCTGTTGGATATCCCAATGACATGATTTCTAGATCACCTGCAAGGATAGGGAATTTGGAACACTGTTTTGCAGTAGTTCCATTCTTTCCTGAGCTGTTGGTTGTAATTGCTGATAATCAGGGATGAATGATTGAGATGCTGAGCATTCTAGTGTAGGATGTCATAGAGTTTGGCTTTCTCTTTTATATTACTTCACAACTACATTAAACTGGTGGGTGATGTCATCAATTTGTGGTATAGCTTTCTCTGGACTAGAGAGAAGATGTCATGGACATCCTTAGCAGACAATGGGCTGCTGTGTCTGCTATTTCAACCACATTTTCTCTCAAAACATCAGTTACAAGCATGTTTTAAAAAACCAGCTTTTAAAGAAGTGAAAATTTTGTGCTTTCTGAGATATTTGATCTCCTACAGCCCACTGCCCATTTTAAGCATCATCATCTAGTTGTTTTCATACACACTATGAAAGAATGAACTTATTTTGAAGGTGATTGCGATAGTTGTAAAATGGCTAGAAGTAAATTTGAAGAATTTCTGGGAAGACCGAATAGGACTCCATTGAACCTTGACTGTATTAACCTAGTGCTGCCCTATTGTTAAAACTCAGTAGCAGAATTTCGAATGGCCACACCACAAATCACCTTAGGTCTTAGAAGGACTGAGTTTTTAGAAACTCTGGAGAGCTGTAAACAATGATAAGTTAGACACACATATAAGGTGACCTGATATCAGCAAGTTTCTTATTAGGTCTTGTTGTATGCCAACATATTTTAGTCCTTCTGTTATAATAGAGTTGGAAGGGCTCTTGGAGTTCTGTTAGTCCAACCTCCTGCTCAGACAGGAAACCCTATATCATTTCAGACAAATGGTTGTCCAGTCTCTTCTTTAAAACCTCCAAGCACCCACAAATTCTGAAGACAAGCCATTTCACTAATTAATTGTTGCAACTGCAAGGAAATTTTTCCCTAGTTCTAGATTTACTTTCATTGTGCATGGACATGCTGGATGGGGATAGTTCAAATTATAGTCCAAGTTGCTTGGAAGAGACTGACTAAAAGATGGCTGGTGCTAGTACATTAAGGGCAATCAACCTTCTAGATTTGCATGCCCTGCACCCTTGCTTAACTCCAAGGAGTTATTATCAGCATGATGAATAGATTTGCTGGGTGGGGATAACACTAACTTCAAAGAGTTTTTGCTTCACTAGATTACAAAACTTTTTTTATTTTGAATCATTTAACTGATTTTGGGTATGACTTGACAATTAGCTTTTTAATTGTTTTTGCAAGGGCATGCATGTCAATTTGTTGGCCTGTTTTACTTCCCAACATGTATTTTTCTGCTTCTTTTCACTCCACATCTTTTCTAAACAAAGACTTGACATTCTCATGAATTAGTCTTCTTTGCTTAGCCTGGTCTCATAAATTGCCATGAAATCACACTGATGATTAGTTGCTTGCCCATGACCGAATCCTTTTTTTAAACTTTGGTGCTTCCTTCTTACAAGATGAGTAGATTATCTTTCAAATTAAACTGCTTGTCTGCATCACAGCATATCTTCATATTTTAAGTATAGGGATTTTTGCCTGCTGACAAATAGAGATATTGCTGTTGGTTATAAGATTTAATGAAAATTGTGTTTTTCTTTTCTTCAAAAAAAAAAAAGCCTTGTAGAGTTTCAGCAACGAAGTATGAAACAGATATATTGGTGTATCTCACATTAGAATTCAGTCTTTCTCAACTCTGCTCCAGATGTGTGGGTCTTCAGTTCCATATAATTAGAGACAGCAGGCTAAGGAAAAATAGTTTAATTCGTTTAAAATCTTGGGATCCTTGGTGTTCTGTTAGCTTGGTTGTTTTCTTGCATACACTTCATTACCAAACTAGGTAGCATCATCAGTGCACTTTTAAGATGGGATAGAATGCGATGTGATAGAAAAGCTATGAAAGCTATGATCACGTGAAGTATTAATACCACTTTTTAATGCCTTGGTAAGACCACACTTGGAATACTGCATTCAGTTTTGGTCGCCACAATGTGGAGATTCTAGAAAGAGTGTAGAGAAGAGCAACAAAGATGATTAGGGGACTGGAGACTAAAACATATGAGGAATGGTTGCAGGAACTGGATATGTCTAGTTTAATGAAAAGAAGGACTAGGAGAGACATGATAGCAGTGTTCCAATATCTCAGGGGTTGCCACAAAGAAGAGGGAGTCAAACTACTGTCCAAGGCACCTGAGGGTAGAACAAGAAGCAGTGGGTGGAAACTAATCAAGGAGAGAAGCAACTTAGAACTGAGGAGAAATTTCCTGACAGTTAGAACAATTAGTGGAACAGTCTGCCTCCAGAAGTTGAGCATGCCCCAACACTGGAAGTCTTTAAGAAGATGTTGGATAGCCATTTGTCTGAAACGGTATAGGGTTTCCTGCCTAGGCAGGGAGTTGAACTAGAAGATCTCCAAGGTTCCTTCCAAATCTGCTATTGTATTGTAAAGACCTTGGAGTACTCATATCAAATGATCTAAGAGCCTGAGCTCACTGTAACAGCATTGCCAAAAATACATCAAGAGTTGTTAATCTATTCTTACGAAACCTCTTCGATAATATTGTACTGCAAACTAGGGCATACAAAACCTTTGCTAGACCAATTCTTGAATACAGCTCGTCTGTCTGGAATCCACACTGTATATCGGACATTAACTACAATTGAGTGAGTCCAAAGATATTTCAAGAGAAGAGTACTCCACTCCTCTCTTCGCAACAGAATACTTTATGTCACCAGGCTTGAAATTCTGGGCTTGGACAACCTAGAACTATGCTGCCTACAGTCTTACCTAAGCATAGTACACAAAATTATCTCCTACAATGTCCTACTTGTCAACGATTACTTCAGCTTCAACCGCAATAATACACAAGCACACAATAGAGACAAACTCAAGGTAAACCACTCCAAACTTGATTGCAGAAAATACAACTTTAGCAACAGTCAATGCCTGGAATGCACTACCTGACTCTGTTGTTATATCCTTAAACCCCCATAATTTTAATCTTAAACTGTCTACTATTGGTCTCACCCCATTCCTAAGATGTCAGTAGGGATATGCAAAAGCATCAGTATGCCTACCATCCCTGTCCAACTGTCCTCATTTATTTGTACCCATTTCTTATTCATGTTTATTCTTATTCCTGTTATCTTGTACATAAGGGACAAACTAAATAAATAAAATAAATATAGATAGCATGAAATACAATAATTGCTCCTTTAGTCCCAAACAAAGGTTTGAGGGGTGCTTCTGAAGTATTTCCACTTATTTATTTATTGTATTGGTGTGGAATCCACACGGCTGTCTTTCACACATGATTATATTGGAGAACATGCAAACCTTCAGAAATATGTTCTTATGTTCATAACTAAATTCTGAATCAAAAGAATATTGAAAGACCATGCTACCTTTCATGTAATATAATATGCTATTCTTTTTTCAAGGGCAGTTATGCTTCAAAAGAGTAGAACAATTTCCACAACTTGAAGGATCAGGATTTGGTTTATTGATCCTTAAAAACTTTGCCAAGAAACTATTCAACTATTGAAAATTAACATTTGATTAAAAACATGGTTCATTTGTTGTTAATAAAACCCATGTAGAAAATTATGTTTTTCATTATCCATTTTAAAGGGTCAACAATATTGCATACTAAATTGCTTTGTGTACTTCCCAGGTGTTAAAACACTTCACTATATCTTTTAGGTTTTCATTACAAACTTGTTATGTGTATATAATTAATCACAGTATTAAAACACAGTTATATTTAAAGGAACTTTCCATACCCGATGTGTACTTAGCCCCTTTCCTACACTTTTGCTAGGAAAAAATATTTTTATTTTATTTATTCAATTTCTGTAGCCACTCAACTAAACCGTATTTACAGAACAGAGTTTGACACAAATGCATAGAATACAATATTCAAATATTTATATCATTATATTTATGTCATTTGGCTTTCTTTGTTCCCCATCCACAGCAGATACTCATGATTAGAGATATACAAACCTGGAGACTCCAGGGAGCATAAGCCCCCAGTAAGCTTTGAGTGCAGCCCACCATTCCAGCTACCCACCAAAGTCATTATCAAAATATAGCTTTTAATGAGTTGAAGACTCATTAATGAGTTGAAATATTAAGGACATGGCTGTAGAATACTCATGTTAAATGTAGATAGCAATCAAACTGTCATTGATCACAAAATGTTAGGTTTAGAGAGAAACTTAGAGATTATCTAAGATTCTTTCTGTCCTTCTATCTTTCTATCTAATGCAGGAACACATTGCTATGGTGTCCTTGAATGATGTTCATCCACTTTATGTTTAAACAGCTCCAATGGAGGATAGTTCACTAACACCTGAAATGTTTTTGTACTGTTATTCTGTAACTTGTATTTTTAAAAAACAAATACAGCCCTTATCTCAGAAATAAATAATTGTACATCCCACCTATGAACCACATAGAAAGCCAGAATTGGATGACTCTGACCAAAATATGCATTCCGTTCGTTTACACACATTTGTTTTGGAACATCTGAATATGATGTCTGCCTAACCATCCATGATTCTAAACACATGCACACATAAACTGGGACATACACAAAGTTCGTAAAGACTGAACAGTGTCAGTGAATTATTATAAATATCGGACTTCCTGGGAGGAGCCTACTGTTGGGAGCAGCAAAAAATCAGCTGCCTCCGAATTCCTGGCTACGTACCTGTTTAGAGGATCTTCCATCTGACGTCTTATCAGGTTTTCTTATCCTTCAGGCAAGAAGGAAAGAAGAAACTGTTTTGCTGGCAAATGCTCTTCGATTTTTGCAGCTTTTGTGCTTGCAAGGAAAGGGGGGCTAGCCCAAGGCAGAACGGCTGTCCGTGCTGGGAACTTCAAACTGCCTTGTGCAGGACAAAGTAGGTCTCTCCCACTCTGATCAAAGTTTTGTTTGATTTATTCTTATCACGAGCTGGATCCGTTCACTGTGGACATTAATTGCTTATCAACATTTTAGCTTCTTTTCTTTTTCTCCTCCGAAAAATTATTTACTCAGAGGCTTCTAAAATGGCGCCGAGCAGGCTGGTTTCTCCGGTAATAACGAACACTTTTTGCTAGACAATGCAAATCCTCAAAAGAATTCAAAACAAAAGAGATTGCTTATCATTTGTTTTGGTTTCACAATAGAAGAATTTTACTCCTTTATTAACCTTGCTTATTTGGAAGTTAAATGGTGATGAATCTGCTGAATGGTCTTGTTACAATGTTTACTCACTGAAAGTTTTGCCAAGCCTTAAACTTCAAAATAAAAGCCTCTTTTCTTAAAGCTGCATATTTAGGCAATAGAGTTTTATTAACTGCAGGCAGATAAATTTTGAAATGGCCTCAAAACCAAATATTAACTTGAAGTCGTCACCCTCTACTTCCAGGGGCACATCCTCAGTGCCTGGCACAAAGCTGCAGCCTCCGCTTCCTACACCCCCTGCTGGGGATGTGTTAACGAAAGAATTTTTCCTGAGTAATCTAAGCGAGGCTCTTAATGCACATACAATTAAAATGGAAGATAAGTTTAGAGATAATAGAGAGGTGGTAAAGCAGGAGAGAAAAGAGGAAATAAAAGAAATGAAAGAAGAAATTAAAAGTGAAATAAAAGGACTCAAACAGGAGCTGTATGAGAAATTTGATGCTAAGGTTGATAAAATTAGAGACGACATGCTGAGTCTTGTAACTGTATTAACAGAGCATATTTCTGGAGTGGAAGATACTCTAGAGGTTCTTAATGATGCCAATGCTAACTTGACATTGAAAACAGAGGTGGTGGAACAAAAAGTGGAAAATGCTGAAAAAGAAATTATTATGATACAGTACCGACAAATGGAGTTCGCATTAAGAGTAAGGGGGCTGCGTGAGGAGAAACAGGAGAACCTGAAACAGATCCTATCGGAAGCTTTTGACCGCCTGATGGGAAGACCAGGGACCAATCAAGGCTGGCAAATTGACAAAGCTTACCGCGTCAACTCCTGGCTGGCAAAGCAGAAGCAGCTTCCTCGAGACATCATTATATATTTTACTACAAGAGAGTTTAGAAATATGGTACTGCAAGCATCTTATAACACTAAGCTTCAAATTGGCGGTCAAGACCTGGTTGTTTTGAAAGAGATACCACCTCCAATGTTAAGAGCCAGGAGAGACTACGCTTTTTTGGTCGAAGAACTCAGAAATCGTCAGATACAGTATAGATGGGATGCACCATTTGGCATCATATTTACATTTGATAAGCAAAGGTACCGCCTCAACTCTGTATGGAAAGCCCGAGATTTTTATTATAATATATTGAAGGCCGGACACCCTGCACCATCTGGACCCAGAGAAAGACCACAAGAAAGACAGGATAGACAGCAAATTACACAACCATCAGACAAGATGGAGCATCTTTCTTCTCTAGAAGTGCAAGGTGCTATGGAACCAAGACCTAGCCGCATGACTACTAGACGTATGGAGAAACAAGCTAAAAAGCAACAGCATCAACAATCATCGGCCATCGATCAAGGATCTACAACAACAAATCTGGAAGCAATGGGAGGAGCTAGACCTAAGGTTAAACAGGCCGTGCAGGAAGCTCTAAAAATGCTTCAACCAACCAAAAATGACAACTAAGATTTTAACATGGAATGTCAATGGACTGAACTCTCCACAGAAGAGGAAGAAAATATTTCATTATCTCAAACAGTTTAAGAACGATGTAATTTGTTTGCAAGAAACTCATATCAAGTCAACTGATCAAAAATATTTGATCAACTCAAAACTTGGTCAACATTTTGCAGCTTCTGCTATGGAAAAGAAGAATGGTATAGTTGTATACTTAAGAAAAGATATGAAAGCTGAATTAATAGAAGCAGATCCCTTCGGAAGATATATTGCTTTAGACTTAATCTTAGAAGGGAAAAAGACATTACTTTTGGGAATTTATGCTCCCAATCAACAGCAAGATAGATTCTATAGAAATCTTCATGCTAAATTAGTACAGTGGGACTATAGTTCCTGTATACTATTGGGTGACTGGAATGGAGTGATAGACACTAAGAGAGATAAGAAGATTTCCCGCCTAAATACCAAGATGCGAGCAAAGTTACCCAAATCTTTCTTTGACATTATGGATGATTTTGAACTGAGAGATATTTGGCGAGAAAGAAATGCAGAGGAATATGACTTCACTTTCTTCTCGGACAGGCATCAATCCCTTTCAAGGATTGATTTTATCCTAACCACTAACGATTTGCTTTCTAGGGTCAAGAAAACAAAGATTGCAGTTAGGGTCCTTTCTGACCATAATCCAGTTTGGATGGAGTTGGGAAGGGTAGTGCAGGCAAGAAGGTCTTGGAGATTGAATGAAAACTTATTTAGATATGAAAAGTATATTAATGATTGTAAAAAATTACTATCTGAATATTTTGTTTTGAATATGAATAAGGGTACATCTATGGAATTTGTATGGGACGCAAGCAAAGCGTATATGAGAGGAGTTTTGATGAATATAAATAAAACACATAGAAATAAGCAAGGGTTAAAACGAACAGAACTGGAAGAGGAAATTAAGAGAAAAGAGCTGGAGTTAACAATGAACCCAGACGATACAAAGGTTAAGGAAGCTATTAACATATTAAAATCTCAATTTGACATGTTGATCTCTGACCAGGTGGCTACTAATCTATTATATGCAAAACACAATACTTTTTGTAATGCAAACAAACCTGGCAGATGGTTAGCTTATCAGATTAGGAAAAAAAGGAAAACTCGAAATATATCTAAACTGTTTTACAGAGGGAAGGAGGTGTTTCAACAGGAAGAGATTCAAAAGGCTTTCTGGGAATTTTTTACAGAACTGTATAAAGGGGATAAAATTAATGGTTTAGACATAGACAAATATTTAGACAAAGAGAAAATACCTTCAGTTAGAGAAGAACACAGGCAAAAATTGAATCAACCAATAACCTCGGGGGAAATCCTGCAGGTAATTAAGCAATTAAAGTTAGGGAAAGCACCAGGTACAGATGGCTTGACAGCGGTTTACTATAAAAACTTACAGTTAGAAATGGTAGAACCTCTTAGAGAATTATTTAATATGATTCAAACGGAAGGTAAAGTCCCTCCATCTTGGAAGACAGCGTTTATATCTTTGATACCCAAAGAAGAACAAGATACTACTCAACCCAAAAATTATAGACCTATTTCATTACTGAATGTAGATTATAAAATTTTTACTAAAATATTAGCAAATAGGTTAATGTTGGTCATTCAACAATTGATACATACGGACCAAACAGGTTTTATACAAGGGAGACAGATGAAAAGTAATGTTAGATTAATTATTAATGCATTAGAATATTTGGGAAAGAACAACCAGATCCCTGCTGCGTTTATATTTTTGGATGCTGAGAAGGCCTTTGATCGAGTTAACTGGCAATTTCTGTTGAAGATACTGCAAAAAATGCAGATAGGAGATAATTTTCTACAGTCAATTAAAGCAATATACCAACAGCAAACAGCACAAATCATAGTCAATGGAAGTCTAACAGACTCTTTTCAAATTGGAAAAGGTACAAGACAGGGCTGTCCTTTGTCCCCATTATTGTTTATTATAACTTTGGAAGTATTGTTGAATAAAATACGGGGCTTGGATGGTTTAAAAGGGATCAAGATTAGGCAGCAAGAATATAGAGTCCGCGCTTTTGCGGATGATTTGGTCATAATATTGGAACAACCGCAGGAATCTAGTATGGTTTTAATGAATATGATTAATCAATATGGTCAAGTGTCGGGCTTTAAAATAAACTTAGGAAAAACCAAAATATTAGCTATAAATATGAATATTAAACAAAAGGAAGAATTAGGAGTGATGCTAGGATGTGAGGTAGTTAAAAAAGTTAAATATCTTGGAGTTAACATTTTAACTTCAAATGGGAAATTATATAAGCATAATTATGAACCACTTTGGCATAGCATACAGACAGAGATGAAAAAATGGGAGAAATTGCACTTATCTTTGCTGGGTAGGATAGCGGCAGTGAAAATGAACATTTTACCAAAATTTTTATTTCTCTTCCAAATGTTACCTATACTTAAAAAAGATGCGAACCTTTTAGAATGGCAGAAGGGTATCAACAAATTTGTGTGGGCAGGAAAGAAGCCGAGGGTAAAGATGAAAATAATGCAAGATGTACGTGAGAGAGGAGGATTGAAACTACCTAATTTAAAAATATATTATGATGCAGTGGTATTATCTGTAATTAGTGATTGGATTCACTTAACCAATGATAGAATATTGAACATTGAGGGACACGATCTGGTATTTGGTTGGCATGCTTACCTGTTATTCAACAAAAAATTGGATAAGAACTTTAAAAGTCATATTTTAAGAAATGCTTTATTGCGGGTCTGGAAGAAATATCAATATAAATTAAATGACAAGATACCCATGTGGGCAATTCCTAGACACGCAATTGAAAATATGAATACAGCACAAAAACAGGACAGAATTACCTACAGACAGCTTCTTACCTCGGAAAGGGGGGTATTACAATTAAAATCTTTAGAGGTATTAAAAGAGGAGAAGGTAGTTCAAACATGGTTCCAGTATGGGCAATTACAGGCTAGGTGGAAAATAGATCAAAAAATTGGTTTTATTCAAGTTGAGGATAATTTGTTTAAACAAATAAGAGATCAAAGCTTAATGCATATAAAGAGGATATATAATGTATTAATACAGATGGATTCGGAAACAGAATTAGTTAAAGATTGTATGATAAAATGGGCTCAAAATATTGAGGAACCAATAATGTTGGATACATGGGAAAGAATCTGGGTAAGAAATGTGAAATTTACACAAGCTCAAAATCTGAGAGAAAATTTTTACAAGATGTTCTATAGATGGCATTTAGATCCTAAAAAGTTGGCTTCTATGTATCCGAATGTACAGCCTAAATGTTGGAGATGTGGTTCTCTCGATGCTACATATTATCATATATGGTGGACCTGCCAAAAGGTTAAAGCATTTTGGATAAAAATATGGTGGGTCATGCAAAATGTTTTTAAAAGAAGGATAAAGTTTAGTCCTCAGTTATTTTTACTAGGTATATGTACTGACTTTACAGTGGTAGAGACCAATTTGACTCTGCACCTGATAACTGCAGCAAGACTGTTGGTGGCGCAATATTGGAAGAAGGAAGACTTGCCTACAATTCAAGAATGGACATTGAAAGTAACAAACTTAGCTGAAATGGCTAAAATATCGGCATATCTCAAAGATCATTCAAATGAGAGATATAAACGAGACTGGAAAAAATGGATTGACTATATACAAAATAAATACGGGACTAAGAAATTCCAGTTAGCCTATGCTTAAGATCAGAAATGATTTAAATTGTTTAAAGTTAGTTCAGTAAGAAGAAGCTAAGGTCAATCTAGAATGTCATTAATTTCTTTATTTCTTTTTTCTCAATAGATTTTAGACTGTGTTAGTTAAAATTCTATACCGTGTACGGGTTCTGGGAAGTCGGGGGGGGGAAGGAGGAGGGGGGGTGGGGGGGTGGAGGGAGGGAGGGGTACACACACAAAAAATTGTACTTCAATGTTTTAATGATTGACAAATGATGACATATTTGTGTTGTTTTTTTTAAAGAAAAATAAAAAAGTTCTGTTAAAAATTATTATAAATATCCAATATTCCAAAAATGCACAACAATTGCATTTGTTATCCAATGCTGCTCATCTGTCTGAAAAACCTGCCAATTAGAAATATAATATATAGAAATATAATACAGGGCAGACAGTTTTGGGCTTTAGATGAACAATACCCTAAAGGTCACAAAGTTTGCAGTATTAAATTCATTTTGCTGTGGGTTGTCATACTACTACAGTAGTACTATAGTAAATTCTGATTCTTTGTTTCCATAATATATCATATGTGAAATTAATTAGGGAAAGCTTTCTTTGAAAGAATTGGCACCTTATAAAGAGACTGAAATGAGTGCATCTTATAAAGGGCAGTCTGAGACATCCCAGAGAATAATCTTTTACTGCCAAGTCTTTCTTATAAAGAAGGCTGTCAAGAGGAGTTGTTAAGATTGCCAATAATAAATAGTACTGCAGTTAATGCACCAAAAGAAATCTCTTTCAGGCTAAATAACTGTAACTGTGTGTCATCAGTGGGAACATTCTTTAAAATAGAACAGGAAAAAAAATTAACCAAATATCATATAGCAGTATTGTAGTTTGTGGTTAATGAGTCTGTGATGTACTCATTAAGAAAGTCTCCATAGCCTTCTTGTAGTATAATATCCAATTTATTAGCATCAGCTGGCAGCCCTAGGATCATGAGCTAATAAAGGGTAATTTAAGAGACTGGTGGAGAGGTTTGGCTTCAGATATCTGACTGGACAGGAACTCTATTGGGTGACTGCAGACTAATCATGTTCTGAGTCTGGCCTTCCTCACAAGGTTATAGTAAGAATAAAGTTGAATACTCTATTTCAAACTTTATAGCTTGGTGGCCTGACAAGGGTAGGGAGGGGGGAGAGGGGAACTGGCCTGCCGCTTATGCAAGTCGAGCTGTGTGTGTATGAGACCTGGAAGCCATCTTTTTCTTTGGGCCTTCAGGCCTGCCACATTTTTCTACTGTGGGAAAATGGGAGAGAGGATTATATGGAGTATGGGAGATATATAGTCTAAATAGCATTCTTTCTCAGAGAGCCAAGGACACCTTGCCTGGCAGCTGTGATAAGATGACTGGGAGGCATTTCCAATTTTGGAGGGTGCCTGATTGGACCATGTTATGGACATGTGGGGGCTGGGCAGGGACTTGAACTTTCACTTGGGTGGGGAAAACCTGGAAACTTTCAGATTCGGGTTTTCCCAGATGTGCCAATATGACATCTCTAATAAAATTGAACTTTGAGTAAACTCAAACCTCGGAGTCTTCTTTCATTGGGGGTGTTACTTGGAACCCTGACAGTATGTGTACCTGCCAGCTGCTTGTGCAGCCTGGTTCCAAACAGGCAATGGCCTAGTAGTGGGCCGCAGTCCAGGGGTTGCTCTGTAGCATATTTGCATTATTGGATTCAAAGGGAGAAGTCAGATGCCACTGGTCATTTCATACACAAATTTAGAACTGATTGTTACAGTGCAACATTTTTTATTGTAGCTAAGTCTGAGGTTTGGGGCTGAATACAAGCACCTTTGCAAAAGAGGCCTCCAAGTCATTATCAAGAGAGTGTTAAGTGATGTGGACAGCAGCATATTTGCTTTGTGTAAACTCACAAATTACTTTAGGAATGTGGAGGTACTAGGACTGATATTATTTATCGCAGCATAGCTTCTTTTTAATTTCGTGAATGGGGTTGTGAAATGTTCTTTGTGAAATGTTGAATGGGTGCAAAAATGATGAAATGGAGACGGTTGAAAAAGAAAGCTGTTTCTTTTACCCTGTCCTGTTACCTGCCTCTGGTTTCTGCTTTTCCTAAAATCTCTAAGTGTTGAATAATTTCTGGGAGACGTGTGAAATTCTGCCTTTTAGTGTAATAGGATGACCTGAATCCATTTCACGAACGAAGATGAATATATGTGCCCCAGAATAATGTTGCAGGATCCAATCTGGGTCGAAAAGGTTTAGTCTTACAAGCTTTCAGACTCGTGCTGGAGCCCATTCTGAAAGAATTTCTCCCTAGCAGAGAGAAAACACACACATCAAGGCACACAGTTTGCTAGAGAGAAATTCTCTGAGGATGGGCTTCAGCATAAATCCAAAAGCTCATAAGACTAAACCTGGTGACTGACCCAGATTGGATCATGAATCTATTCGTTGTTTTGATTATTGGGAACTCGTAAGTGAATTTATTCATTTCTGAGTGACTGCTCCAAGTATTTTGATAAACATGCTACTGCATTATTGCACACTATTGCACAGATAATATTTTGCTGTAATACTGATAATCATTTTAAGGATCAAAATCCACTTAAATCAGCAGGAATCATTGCTGTCATTATTGGAAGTGGAAAATTCTACTTGTTGCTTTTTAATATTCTGGCTTTTCCTTGGAAGTGTAATGTTGTATTGGAAGATATATAAATTGAATGAATGAATGAAAATATGAATTCATTGAGAATTCTTTCAGGACTAAGATTTCACTTTAAGTTAATACAGGTTTCCTCTCACTACCTGTGCCTTTTTATACAAGTTCTCAGAAGTTTCCCAGTAAGTGTAGTTATTTAAAAACCTGTTTTTTTCACAAAAATGCTCTTTGACTTGCACAAAGGAAAAGCTTTTATATCCAATAGTGCATAAGAATGGTCTATATTTGTTTAATCAATTATTTAATTGATTAAACACCTACTGTGCTTCCTCACAAAGAGCCTAGAGCTGAGCACAGACAAATGGAGCATTAAAACAATTTGATTTTTAAACATCAGCAATACAAAAAACAAAGGAAACAGTAACAATGCAATACATAGCTAACTAGCAGTATAAAGCAAAATTATTTTGAGAGCTGAAAGATAATTCTTACCCCACACATGCTTAGATGATGATGCTGAAGTGGTCATTTGAAACTTGATATCAAGAATCTCACTATGGATGTGGAAAAAGGAAAATTTCCCATCAATATTTCAAAACCTTGTCTTTTTAAGGTTAGCTTATATTAATTCCACAATGGATTCTGTTTATATTATCAATTCAGTGCTATTTATACTCATAATTTATATATTCATTGCCTGTCATTAAAGGATAAAGTCAGAGGTGGGTTCCTACCAGTTCGCACCAGTTCGGTAGAACTGGTTCATCAAATCTACCGAACCAGTTAGAAGAGGTTCCATCAGTGGACCCGGAAAGCAGGCCACACCTACAGAAGAGGTTCCAAATTTTTTTGAAACCCACCACTCATTCACACACACACAGAGCGAGAGAGAGAGAGAGAGAGAGAGAGAGAGAGAGAGAGAGAGAGAGAAAGAAAGGAAGGAAGAAAGAAAAAAACCAAAAAAACAAAAAAAGAAAGAAAAAGTGAGAGAGATGAAAGAAAAAAAAGGAAAAAGGGACAGAGAGACAAAAGGAAGGAAGAGAGAGAGAGAGAGAGAGAGAGAAAGAAAGAAAACACATGGCCGGCAAGCCACTCCCACCAGGTCACATGGCCAGCAAGCCACACCCACAAAGGAGGCCACGCCCACAGACTAGGTTTGAAAATTTTTTGAAACCCACCACTGGATAAAGTTATCCTTTAATTTTACATTCAGAGAATAAGAATGGTCTATGGAGATGGATCAGAAATGAAACAAAGAAAATATAGAATCCCCCAAAATATGAGGTGATAAGGAAAAATAAAAAGCAATCCACAGAACCAAATTTAAATAGAGATCATTCATATGTATATTAATCATCAGACTATGTCTGTGTTGACATTCCTTTCTGACAGAATTATTTCATCTTGTCCTCAACAAAACAGTGAAGTTCAAACATCTGTACAGTACTGTATACTGTTTATAGTGACTCATGCATCTTAAATTTAAGCCAACCAGTATTTCCATTACAATCAAGTTTATTCTTTAAAAACTTCTGTTTACTTTAAATGGCTTACTGCTATTGTAAAAACACTGAATTAAAGGCATACATGTAAACTCTGTTTGACTGTATTCATTCAGATATTTTGGACAAAGCATAAAGAGACTTAATGGGTCACAGCAAAAATTCATGTAGTTAGCATCCATTTGTGGCTAGCACACTATACTTATTCTCAGTGATTTAGCATTCTCTATCTTGGGTCCTGCTATTTCTGAAAGTGGAGTTTCATTGAAGCCCTGTAACTAATATTTGTTGATATGTGTAGTAAGCCTATAATGTGCTTCATATTCTTTTAAAGCAAGTTTTACAATTTGTAAGACATTTACTGTATTACTGGAGTAATTTATAATCTGTCCTGAGTTTATGGTTATCAATTTTACTGGGTAATTAAAAGTCATACTATAAAGAAAGATGTAAAAATGGATCTTTTATCTATTTTTTTTTGCTTTGTACAGACATTTATGCATTTATTTCATATCATCTTCCCATTCCATATTTCACAGTTTATTTGAATATATTCTATTATTTTTACCTTTTTCAAATACTGTAGTTCAGGATAGGTAAGCAGGATTATTAATATTTTGAAAATAAATGTTGATAATAAGAATATTTCATTAAATTTTATATTGCCTGTATTTTAATGGTACTTTTGAAAATATTTAAATAGAACAATATTTACATTTTATATAATCATATTTTTCAAGTTTTTTCTATTTCTATATTTTCAAAGCATGAGCAAAATAGATATAATTCTCTGGGAACCATAATTTAATGAATATTTACTTTTTATCAGTAAGTATTCATCAAATAAATGAGGAAAAAATATAAGCATGTCTGAAGTATTAATATGAAAGTACAAAAAGACCTTTTTTAGTGTGTTTATTTCTCTATTTCTCTATTTTTAACCAAAAAATGTTCAGATATTTTTATAATGTTTGCAGTTGTCACAAGGAATATTTAGTCTTCAGTACTAACTAGTACTTGTTACGCTAGAAGACCACATAAGTAAACATGAATATAGTACATACTATTCCATAGAATAAATGTGGATCATATAGGGAAATCTGAGCGTCTATAATTTTGAAAGCTGGAGTCAAAAAGAAGCACATTCACCCTTTAGCTTGCAAATTTAGTTATAATATTAATTGTAGCAGAAGTAATCAATGAAGGAAGATATTGACAATGGCATGAAGCTAGGAGCAATAGAACAGATGGGCACAGGAGTTGAAGAGAATGGGACAAGATGAATTTCTTCCAGTCTTTATTAGAGCATATAAAACCAACATCGATAGGATAAGTAAGCTTTATCTCGTAGGATGAAACTGTTCCTTCTCTTCTCTCTTTCACATTATAATATCTTACAAGGTGGTGCAGTGGTTAAATGCAGCACTGCAGGCTACTGCTAGATCAGCAGTTCAGCGGTTCAAATCTCACTGGCTCAGGGTTGACTCAGCCTTCCATCCTTCCGAGGTGGGTAAAATGAGGACCCAGATTGTTGGGGGCAATATGCTGACTCTCTGTAAACCGCTTAGAAAGGGCTGAAAGCCCTATGAAGCGGTATATAAGTCTACTGCTATTGCTATTACATACCTCAAATGTATTGTAATGGGTACCTGATAAACTATAAATTGATAAATTATAGATGTGTTTTTTTAATTAATGTGGGTAATATTTCAGAGTTTAGAGGTCTGGATATAACATGTTCAACCTCAAAAGTACGGTCATTGGGACTCCAGAGGGCAAAGCATAAAGTGTGCATTACTATGTCTAGATGTAAACTGAGCCTTTTGTACTTCTGTTATGGTATCAGACACAAAATGTAAGCACAGCTTGTGTCATGACTTCATGATACATATTTCATCATATTGTTGAAACCCCATGATGGCTGCAGACACTGATGCATTTCATTTTAGCTTAGTGAATTGTGTAGACCAGGTGTAATGACATGGTCAGACTGAGAGAAACTGAAATTCTAGTACCTGGACATTTCTCATGCATCAATTAAGGGAGCTGGTTTTTGTAATCTTATACTATTCATTTTCAATCAATTGTGTTAAAAGAAACTTTGGCAGAATTTTGCTTTCTGTTGAAGTGGGCTGCCAAGAGCTTTGAGTTATGGCCTCTGTGGTTAAGTGTATGATTCAGTGTGTCATGTCATCTCAAAAATCTGGATTACTTCAGCAATTATTTTAAAGTAATTGGAGATACATAACTTATATTGGTCCCGAATAAATGATATTTTTGGGAGGGAAATGACTTGCATCAATTTAGAGAAAAATAAACAATAGACGAATGGGGGTAAGTTTCATTTTTTTAAGTGGGATTTTTACTTGGGAAATTGTGATAAACTTTGCAAAAAAAAATGACTGGCAAAACAATTTAATCTGTACAGATGTTTCTAGCTAGTCACAATCACTTTCAGCTAATTGAAAATGGTCTGTGATTGTGTGTCTAATAACTTAAAAGACTTTGACTTCTTTAGGAAAGAGGCTGGAACAAATTTCCTCCATCTGTTACACAGTGAGAATCTTCTTCCTTGAGCATCGTTACACTGCTGGAGCAAGAATTCTTGTTACAGTTCATAGACGAGGTTGGCAGGAGGGTCAAGGAATTATAACTGTTTACGCTGGTTGCCTATCTGGTGGCAAAAGGTTCTCCTAGCACTTTTAAAAGATTGTTGCATTCTCTCACACAAGGTCTCTGCAGATGTACCCTCACAGCATGGTACACAAAGAATTAGGGAACATGTCATCATATTTTGTGGCCAAAACCAGCAAAGTTCTTAAGAAGATATGTTGGATAGAGATACAAAGCCATGGAGTAATTTAAGATTTTATACTGTCTTTTATCTGCCTGAATGGGATTTTGTCTGTTAATACCAAAGTGCAGTAAATTGGACAACTTTTCCCAGGGGTGAAATTCAGCAGGCTCTGACACAATCTGGAGAACCGATAGCGGCAATTTTGAGTGCCAGAGAACTGGCAAATACAACCTTTGGCTGGCCCCAGAGTGGAGTGGGAATGGAGATTTTACAATATCCTTCCCCCAGGAGTAGGCTGTGAATAAAGATTTTGCAGTCTTCTTCCTCTATTATGCCCACCAAGCCACGTCCACAGAACCAGTAGTAAAAAATATTGAATTTCACCACTGACTTTTCCCACTAGCCAATAATATAGTTTTTGATGCAAATCAATCAATCAATCAATCAATCAATACTAATTTAGTCCAGTATTTCTTAATATAATACTGGTGTTAATTTATTTAGATCTTACAGTAAAATAATTCTCATAATCTTATCTTTAATCATAGAAATTCCAGGAATTAAATTGGAATCTTCCACTTGAATAACCCTCCCTCCCTTCTTCCGTCCCTCCCTCCCTTAAAAATAATTGCAACCAGTCTTTTAACATGATGAAATATGTTAGCATTGGATGTCCGTGAACAGCTGGCTGCTGTATTTGCTATAGATTAAAGCCTCAGTACTCTTTACAAGAATAGCTCAATACTCTTGCATTGAAACAGTGAAGTTAAGGAATAATTGTATTATTGGTGACTTGTCCAAACAGATCAATAATGGTCACAACTGTTTTACAAGATTCAATTGTGTAAACACATTTCTTCTACTCTCATCATCTGAGAATCCTAGTAAACCTGGGGATTAGTGGAACATTTCTAGATTAAAGACATGGTAGGGAGGAAGGGTGTGATCCTATTCAAAGCTGACTAATCCCAATTGTAGATTCAGTTACGTATTGACTTGGAGACCTCCATCTTTTGAATGCACTTTCAGCCTTCAGGTGCACACCGGTGCCCCTCACCAGCCTTATCTGACCAGCAGACATCTGAGATCCTCCCTCATCCTTTCCTTACCATCCTTTGCCATTAAAGAGTTTTCAGATTTCAGCGCCTGTTCCAAACTAGAAAATTGCACTGCTTCCTTCTCCAGGCCTTGCCACCAACTTACTTGTGCAAGGGCCAGAGGTAGGCAAGAAAGAAGGCTTGAGTTCCTGAGAAGTGAAGTCAGAATTTGGTGGTACTGAAGTAACCTCAATTTTGCCAGATTTCAATACCATAGGAATCTTGAGTCCCAGATTCTGTAAATTAACCCATCTGATTTTATTTTATTTTATTTTATTGGTTTAAAAATTGTTCCCCTCTGATGTACCATTTCAGCAACAGGTTTGAGAATTTTAGTACTATATACATTTATGCATTCAATCATTCATTAATTTAGATGCAACCTTGGTGACACAATATATTTTTCTTATGATTTGTTTTGTACAACAGACTAAGACAAGATGTGGTTTATTACATTCTGGCATAGCATAATTTGTAAAGATGTCCACATATTTTTTCTATGAAAATCATGGTTAAATATTGTATCTGTGTTTAAAAATGATTCTGTAAGACTTAAAATCTACATTTCCAGGGAATATTTGCAAAACAGAGGATCAAATCAGTTAGGTTTAAAATCATGTTTCAGAAGGCTGCAAGAGCCTGGCTGGTAGAAAAAAGATTACGTCATTTTTAATTAGAATACATAAAGGTGGAAAGATCCAACACATAATTAATTCTGTAGTTCTTTCAAGCCATCTAATCATTTTCAAGATTCATTTGACCTTGGTTATACTCTCAATTGCATTGTTTGTTTTAATTTGAACATTAGTACTTTGATCTTTTGTTGGCACTGGAATTTTAGGCATCAAGAGCTTTAAAAATCATAATAAAATTACATGCTCCTTCTTAACATATTACTAGCACTGAAATGAGACAAGATAACATATATTTACTCTAAAGTAGTTTTGTGTCTTTTACAAATTTGGGACTCAAGTTTGAAAGGTCCTTACATTTTTTTATTAGTCATTAGTTGGAATGCTAAAGATTTTTGACTTTTGCATGAAATCAGCAGCATAGTCCAAAAGTGTGTTTATCATGATAAGGCTAAGGTTTAAATCAGGTATGACAACAGGATGTCTTTGTTAATTTTTAAAATCCCATTAATATCAAGCTGGATGGCCAGTGGAATGAAAATGCAGTTCAAAACATATATGGAGTGCTTGATTACTACTTCAGTTTAAATTGTTTGGGATTCAGGCTTAATCATTTATGCATGTGATTTTGAAACTTTTTCAATTTCAGGCAGGGGAAAGTGAATTATGGCACTTGCCTTCTTATAAGGGAAGGCTGCCTGCCAAATAATAAAACAGGGAAACAATAATTAATTATGTAAGGTAAAATTCATTCCTTTAAAAAAAAAGGAGTTTCAAAAAATGTTAGCAATTGTGGGATTAGATCAGATATAAAAAGAAAGTGCAGCTTCAAACTTACTGAATATATCAACAGCATTTTAGAAGAAATTAATCAAGTTTCTCATCTATGTCTTCCAACTAATTTTCTTCTGGAAGCAAATTACATTGCATTTCAGATTAAGTTATTTTTAGTGATTGTTGATGTTTCTGCATTAACACATGGATATAAAATGATATGAATATAAAATATATATGTTTTATTTAACTACTATATGAGTGAAGAAAAACACTTGTTAATATGGCAAGTACACATACATAGTCAATAAATACAAAGACTACTAAATCAAGCACAGGTAGACAGTCAATATCCTCACCTTTGGTATATATGTCACAATACATTTTCTCAGAATATTGTGCCCATGAAGATATAAAATTGATAATTCTTTAACAATTGAACTTATCAGTTTGTACGATCATGCAAACTAATGATAGAACTGGATAACCTGAAATATGACAACACAAAATGATGCCAATACTTTTTTGCAAGGTTACTGTGGCATACAGAGAATGCATTGCTATAAAATTTAACTCTGTAAAGTCAATCCAGACATCATAATCTGACATTTTTATTTATGATATTATCATTGTTGACCATGATCATTGAAATACAAGCAGTCACTCATGCAGTTACATACATCATTCTTATTTGCAAGTACAGGGTTTTTCTCTCCTTAAAAATGGATGTTGAATCTATTTCTTTTTTCTCCCTGGTGTTTTGGTGTATAGATATAGACAGGTATAAAATATAAAGCTGTTTTGGGTGTTTTGCCCAATTAGATTGTTCTTCTTGACTCCAGTTCAAATTGACTGTATACTAATGGACTAAAACGTACAATAGCACAAGCGATATAACTCACAATATTTCGTATGTTCTGGTTATACAAAACAATGGGAACCCACTAAAAGCTCTTTGCTCCTTTGATTTTCATCCTAATATCGTCTATGCTGATGACAAACAGCTATGTTGGCAAATAGAACAATTTGTATTTTTTAAAAAAATTGAAATTCATACCCAGCAGCTCAATTTGACAGAGGTACATTCATACCATTCAAAGAAGAACTAACTTTCCTTTATTATTCAACTAGCAGTTATTTATCACCTTCAGCTTGAACTTTCTATCCCTAATTATAGCATGAAGTTTATTTAAATGCTTCATAGTTTGTGCTGTTTTTTAAATGACTTGGTGATGCTGCTTAATTGTGAAAGTAATGTTCTTTAATATTATAATAGACAAGAACCCAATAGTACCAATTTCACTATTATTTTGCCTAACTTGCTAACAACATTATATTTCACCAGCATTTACCATTTACTATAAAAATACAAGAACCAAAACTCTGCTATCAATTCAGTGCTGCTCTCTCCAATTTTATAATTACACCTCTGAGTTTGACACCAACAAGGCACAATAACATGTAGAAAGAACATAAATGCTAATCCTTCAGAAAACCAACTATGCCTATCCAGAGCCTTTATTGTCTTTTCACATGAACTCTAAAAAAGTAATTATATATAAGGAAGACAAGGATGGAAGCTCAACCACTAAACAACTAATGCCAGCTAGATAAGTTGTTTTAAAACTTTTCTATTTCTATTCTAACCAAGCCATATATTATCTAACTTTGTCTCTCTCATCCTAACTTCAGTTATAGGAATGGAGGCACTTTATGTTTCTTTGATTACATTAAGGAGTTCCCCTTCCAGAGCTCTTCTCTCAACATTGCCTGTGACAGATTTTATCTCTTACTCCAATTATCTGTACAATTACCTCCCTCACCTCTCTCCAAAAATCCCATCATTCTCAAAGTCCAATCCAATGGATCAGGGGTGAAATGCTATCAGTTTGGACCGGTTCGCCCAAACCAGTAGTAAAAATGCTACCCATTGGCCCAAGCTAGTAGTAAAAAAAATGCTATGAGTTTGGGAGAACCAGTTTTTCCAATGATCAGTTGTGACATGTGATTTATATTAGCTAAAAGTGCGTGGAAATATTGGTGTGTCTTATACACCAAATACAGCCATTTTTGGTCTCTGGAAGCCCTACTGCATCCAATTTTTGTGAATAATGGGCAAAAAACGGGCCATTTTTCACAAAAATTGAGGCTTTTTTTGCCTTCTCTCAGCCCCCAGCAGCACTCTGCAGCCTTCAGCAGGGCTGGGACAAGGCAAAAATGGCTCTGTTTTTGCCTTAGCCCAACCCTGCTGAAGTCTCCAGAGTGCTGCTGGGGGCTTTAGGGAAGGCAAAAAAGCCTCATTTTTTTTGGCGAAAAATGACCCATTTTTCACAAAAGCAGGGGCATTTTTGCCTTGACCCACTCCTTTTTTCTTACTTACCTCTTTGAAATCTTGGTGCATCTTATACACCAGTGCATCTTATAGTCCAAAAATATGGTAATCTAAATCACATGGCACAGCGGCTTCCCCTCCTCGCTTTTGTTTACCCTTGCAGCTATGCTATGCACATGCACTGAAGGTCCTGCACATGCGCAGAGGTGGCACATGTGAGTGAAGTGCGTGCTCACATTGCTACTGAACAGGTAGCAAAAGTAAATAGCTTTCACCCCTGCAATGGATGCCAAAGTCAGTCATTGGGTCATTCAGGTGGCTGGGATGAAAGTATTACAGGACAGAGGAGCTGCATACTTTCTTGGCTCCTTCCCACAACTGTCTATGTACTAGTGGTTGATTTATTCCAGTTGGTTTCCCCTGTCTTGAATACAAATTATGCACTACCTCTTATTCTTCTCTCCATTCCCCAGCCCAACCTAAGTGGGATGATGGTAGGATAGTAGGATATAAGGGGCAAAGGGAGTGTCCAAGAATCAGGACTGAATGAGTACTGAGCAATTCAACATCTTAGAGAAAACAGGATGTATCTTGGACAGGAGATATTTGACAAGAGTGTGGATGGTAACAACAAATGGCCTATGAACAAATGAACTAACTGAAATAAGAAATGAACTAATTTATATGTGGACTCAGCACAGGTGACACCAACACAGATGAATACATTCAGTCGAAATGATTGTATGATTGGAAGATCTGGAAGAGATCTTAATGTTTTTGACAATCACTTGATCACACATAATCAAATCGAACAGCCACAATGAATATTTAAATATTTTTGTTGCTGGTACTTTATGTAGCAATGAAGATATTGTTCTCAACTGGCATTTGTTCTCTTTCATTATCTAATTATATATGATGGGGGAAGACAAATGGGGCTTAACATCCAAAATTGAAACAGAACTTTCCAAAAATATACCATGATTCGGCCTGCCATAGGTCAGGAAAATGTTCTGAATGAACAGATAAAATATTTGAAAAGTAATAGGAGAGGCCACAAAGATAAATGAGTCATGTTAGAGCCATGAAAGTCATATAGAAGGATATTGCTCATTTTAAATACTGCTATTTGACAAAACTACAGATTTCTTTTTCAAGGAAAAAGGAATGTACAGCTGTTTGTTCTCCCTGTTCCCAGGAAAAGGGAGAAGGGGAAGCAAGGAGTTTTCCTAATGATTATGTATGTGATCTCACACATATGGGTCCTGCTGTTTTGAGGCATATGGATTTGATCAGTTTCAAAGAAAGATCTTCCTTTCAACACAGAAGTTTCATAGAGCAGAGTATGTTTCAGTGGAATTGAATTGAGTTTTGAGTCATTGGATAAGAATGATTCTGGTTTATGTAATAAAACATCAGATTTCCGCTTCTGTGAATGTAAAAATATGAATATGAAAGTTTAAATAACCTCCCCCACCCCAACCTGGTTCTGTGTGAACCTGGGAGAAGTTTATAAATATTCCAAATTCAGTGTTAGGGTCTAAAATATTCTGCCTCTTTGAGAAAATGGTGTATGCTGAAAAACTTTCATGGTGGCTAGACTAGCTCCTTTTAAAAACATAATTTCCTTTTGCTGGTAGGCATTGCCTGGAACAGGAAATATGGGGAAGAAGACTGTCTTCAAATTTTGTCTCTAAAAAAAGAGAGAGAGACATGAATAGAACCTGGCTTAAAATTGTTATTTCTTTGCTTATCAGGATCTTTTTTTATGCTCAAGAGTAGAAAATGCCTTGACCTGAATAGTCCTATGGCTTGAGGAGACACAAGATCAATGCCTTGCTATATAATGCAGATGAACTAGATTGAATAGTGGTCGACAGATTATGGATCAGGACTGGGTGGCAATGACCATGTACAGGCCTAGATTCCTCTTCCTCTTCACAGTTCAGTAAGAATATCTATTAATCTTACACCATTTAGCCATAGGAGTACAGGCAGATATGTTGTTACCTACTGGGATAATATATTTGTTGTGCCCGCTAGCTGCCAGTGGAGCTGGCGGCAGGCTTGGACAATGTGGAGTTTGGTTTGCACCTTTTCCTCCTTCTCAAATTAAGGGCATAATGAATGATCAGGTACAATATGTGGACATCTGATGTTGATCAAATACATCTGAAAAGTGTTTTAAGATAGTCAACTATCCATAAGTAACATCTTAACTGATTAAAATTATTATTTTTTCAACTGAACATAAACAACAAGCAATGGAGCCTTGGGAAAAAGCCAACTGAAGTAATAAAAAATATAGAATCAAGTCACATTGATGAGCTGAACTAATTTCCATAACCCATGACTGAAGTAACATCAGTGTTCAAGAACTTATTAAATGATAGCAAGATCATTTAATCTCAGGGTGTATGATATTTCAGAGGCAGGTGCTATGACAGAGAAGGCACATTACTTGAATCTTACCAGATGGCCTTGTTTAATTGATAACATTTGGAGTATTCCTACCATTAAAGATATTAGAACAGGCAGAAGCAACCTGAGAGAGGTGGTCCCAAAATAATGTCTTCCCACATCATGAATGGCTTTGTAAGTGACAATTAGCACCTTGAAGTGTATCCAGAAGACTACTACAAGCCAATGCATCTTGCAGGAATAATGGTATAACTTGGGTGTGCTGAGGTGCATGCATAATTGCCTACAACCCCACAACTTTTCACCAGTTGTGCTTTTTTGAACCTTAATCTTGCCTATGTGAGATGGCAGGTGATCTGCTGATTTATCACCACCAGTAGCAACCATGAATTCAGGAGGGTGCTGTTCCTATGGGTTACCAATAAAGGGCACAGGTTGACTGGGCAAAGGATAAACAACCTCCTCCATTTATACTAAGGGAACAATCCTGCATTGAGTGTTTCCTCCATTTCATCACTGTAAGGCATGCAATCTGGTAATGCTTTTGCTTCTGTGGAAAATATGGCCTTCAGTCCCCTCCTGGCTTCCCTTGAGCAGCAGACCTGTAACTGAAACTTTCTCTGACTCCTTCCATTGATTATTCTTCTCCCACTTTCAGTCATGATTGCTTTAGGTATGGGGTTTTTACTAGACTGGATCTAGTTACCTGGCTAGCTCTAAATTTTGTCTGGATGAATATAAGCTAGAAAGCAAAGCAAAGCAAAGCAAAACAAAACCCTCTGCTTAAAAGGGAAAAATTATATCCTGATATTCATTCTCTCTCTCTCTCTCTCTCTCTCTCTCTCTCTCTCTCCCTCCCTCCCTCCCTCCCTCCCTCCCTCTCCCTCCCTCCTTCCCTCTCTCTTTCTATGTATGTATGTATGTATGTATGTATGATGTATGTATGTATGTATGTATGATGCATGTATGTATGTATGTATGTATGTATGATGCATGTATATATACATGCATATATACAATGTATACAATATACATACTATATACAATGTAGACATTGCCAGATCAGCTCTGCAAAAATTTCACAAGCACATCAGGCAACAAAAACAGAGTTTTCTAAATCTCATTTTGCTCCAGCTAGTGTTTTGATAGATTTTTATAGATCCAGGAAGTAGCAGAGAAGCACTATTCTTTATCCCGCATTATTGCGCAATTTTAAAATAGTATGATGAGTGTATGGGAGTTGGCTGGAATTGAATGAATGGCCCACTTTTATTATTTGTTACTATTGTATTTTTATATGTTTTAAATATTACGTGGGAATTGCTAGGGTAGATAAATGAGAATGTTTGACTCGGAGGGCCTGCCGGGGAAGGCGGGGGTCAGTGGGGTGGTCGGGGGGACTATTGCTACGGGAGTGGGTCGGAGCATTACGGTCATTACAGGGAGGGGCAGACACGGCGGGGACTTTAGGGCTAGCCATTACCGGGGAAGGAGGGTTCGCTACATCACAGAGATCCCTCCTTCCGGCCCTATGAGCCCCACTCCAAGACCAGATGGCGCGAGTAGTCAGGACCCTGGTCTCAGGCTGTTGTCGCTAAATGCCAGGTCTGTTGTACACAAAGCTCCTCTCGTCCGGGACTTAATTGTTGACGAGAGGGCAGACCTGGCATGTATTACTGAAACCTGGCTGGGCACAGAAGGAGGAGTCCCCCTTGTAGAGATGTGCCCAGAGGGATTTCAGGTGCTTCATCAGCCGAGAGCCCAGGGAAGGGGTGGCGGTGTGGCTATTGTTATCCGGGAGTCTCTGTTACCTCGTAGGGTCCCTGCTCCGGAGCTTGTCGGGTGTGAGTCCCTGCTGATAAAGTTGGACCTCAAGGGTCAAGTGGGTTTGCTGCTAACGTACCTGCCTCCCAACTGCGTTGCAGCATCCCTCCCCTCGCTCCTCGAGTCAGTAGCCGAGCTGGCAGTTGAGTTCCCCAGGCTTATAGTTCTGGGGGACTTCAATTTGCCATCGCTCGGTGAACGCTCTGATGGGGCGCAGGAGTTCATGGCTTCCATGACAGCCATGGGCTTGACCCAGGTAATTCGGGGCCCAACCCATACAGCGGGTCACATGCTCGACCTCGTATTCCTCTCGGAGCAGTGGATGTGTGATCTTGGTCTGAGGGGTAATGAGATCATACCCCTGTCGTGGTCAGACCACTGCCTACTGAGGCTTGACTTCCGGAGGCCAAACCCCCACCGTAGGGAGGAGGAACCGACCAAGTGGTTCCGCCCCAGGCGACTTATGGACCCGTTGAGGTTCCAGACGGAGCTTGGGGTTATTCCTGATACTCTCGCCCACAGTTCGGTGGAGACTCTGGTTGCTGCCTGGCATTCGGCGGCGTCGGAGTCTCTTGATCGGATTGCGCCACTACGGCCCCTCCGGGTCAGTGGATCCCGGAGGCCTCCTTGGTTCACCGAGGAGCTCCGGGAGAAGAAACGCCGGAGGAGATGCCTAGAGCACCTGTGGAGGTCCGATAAGTCCGAGGCGAACCGAGCACTTCTGACTACCTGCACCAAGGACTACGTCCGGGCATTAAGAACTGCCAAAAGATCACACATCTCTGCCTTGGTTGCGTCCGCCGAGTCATGCCCAGCCGCCCTGTTTAGGATAACCCGCTCCCTCCTTAATAGGAGGGATGCGGGAGACCCCTTGCAGGGTAGGGCTGAGAACTATGCTCAGTTCTTGGCGGACAAAGTAGCTCGGTTTCGGTCGGACTTGGACTCCACCGCAGTAGATCCAGCCGAGACACAGGAGGACTACTTGGCAAATCATCTCTGGGTTGAGTTCCAGGATGTTGCCTCTGGGGACGTGGACAAGGCCATTCGAGCTGTAAGTGCCTCCACCTGCATTCTGGACCCGTGTCCCTCCTGGCTGGTTGCCAACAGCAGGGAGGTGACACATGGCTGGATCCAGGGGGTCGTGACCGCCTCCCTTCGGGAGGGGCACTTCCCCGCCGTACTCAAAACGGCGGTGGTGAGACCCCTCCTGAAGAAACCATCTTTGGATCCAGCCATTTTAAACAACTTTCGTCCTGTCTCCAACCTCCCCTTTATCGGGAAGGTTGTGGAGAAGGTGGTGGCCTTCCAGCTTCAACGGGCCTTGGAGGAAGCTAGTTATCTTGACCCCTTCCAGTCTGGCTTCAGACCTGGTTACAGCACAGAAACCGCTTTGGTCGCATTGACCGATGATCTCTGGAGGGCCAGAGATGGAGGCCATGCGTCCATCCTGGTTCTCCTTGACCTCTCAGCGGCTTTCGATACCATCGACCATGGTATCCTTCTGCGACGACTGCGGGAGGTGGGAGTGGGAGGCACTGTTTTGCAGTGGTTCTCCTCCTACCTCTCGGACAGGTCGCAGTCGGTGTTGGTCGGGGGGCAGAGATCGTCCCTGAGGCCCCTAACATGTGGGGTGCCGCAGGGTTCGGTCTTATCCCCCCTACTATTTAACATATACATGAAACCGCTGGGCGAGATCATTCGGAGGCACGGGATAAAATACCACCAATATGCGGACGATACGCAACTGTATCTGTCCGCCCCGTGCCAACTCAATGAAGCGGTGGACGTGATGAACCAGGGTCTTGAGGCCGTTAAGAACTGGATGAGCGCTAACAAACTGGTACTCAACCCGGACAAGACCGAGTGGCTGTTGTGTTTCCCTCCCAACAATTTGGCTAATGTACCAACACTTAGGCTGGGGGGTCAAATTCTATACCCCTCAGATAGGGTCCGCAACTTAGGAGTCCTCCTGGACCCACAGCTGACTTTTGACCACCAGTTGTCAGCTGTGACCAGGGGGGCATTTGCCCAGGTTCGCCTGGTCCGCCAGTTGCGGCCCTACCTAAACCGGGAGGCTCTCGCAACAGTCACTCGAGCCCTTGTGATCTCTAGGCTGGAATACTGCAATGGGCTCTACATGGGGTTGCCCTTGAAGTGCATCCGGCGACTGCAGTTAGTCCAGAATGCAGCCGCGCGAGTGATAGTGGGCACACCGTGGTTCGCCCACGTTACACCCGTCCTCCGCGAGCTGCACTGGCTACCTGTCGGTCTCCGGGTGCGCTTCAGGGTACTGATGACCACCTTTAAAGCACTCCATGGTAGTGGATCTGGGTACTTGAGAGACCGCCTTCTGCCGATTACCTCCCTTCGACCAATTAGATCGCACAGACTGGGCCTCCTCCGAATCCCATCCGCCAGTCAATGTCGACTGGCGACTATACGGAGGAGGGCCTTTTCTGTTGCAGCTCCGACCCTGTGGAACGATCTCCCCGTCGAGATCCGTACCCTCACCACCATCCAGACCTTCCGCGCAGCCCTCAAGATCTGGCTCTCCCAGCAGGCCTGGGGATAGGTTTCCAATTTACCCGCCCGAGTGTTGATTGCTGAACGAAAGTTGTGTTTTATTATTTTTCCTTTGTTCACATTTTGTTTTGTCTTTTGATACTGCACCCCCCTCCCTTGTGATTGTAAGCCGCCCTGAGTCCCCTCAGGGAAAAGGGCGGCCTATAAATCTTAATAAAATCCCATCTAAGGCAAAGAACAATTTTCCAAATTTGAAAACAGACCTTGGAGGATGGTATTTTGGAGAAAAAAAGGAGGAAGGGCTGCTTGAAAAAGAGAGGACTGGAAAAGAATATTTATTTTCTTCCCTATCCCCCCCAACCTGTCTCACTACCCACCTCTCAATGATATCAAATACCAGAAGAGAAACACACTTGAACTAAAGAAGGATGGAGGATTTGCAGCTTGAGTGGCAGCCATCTGTTTGCTTATATGCCTGCTGTGTTTCTTTTATTCTCCAGAACTCCACTCTCCAAATAAGTGGACCTAGTCGCAGCCAATAAAATCTACTTTACTGGCCAAACTGGTATTGGCAAATTGATGATGATGGTAATAGGATGCAAAATAATAGCCCTATCAAGTTGCCATGAATGCTATGGAACACTCAGTGTTGCTTGAAACAGTCACATTTTATCCCAGATATAGAACAAAATACTGTTCTCTTCCCCTTACATTGATGTTTTGCTCTGCAAATAGAACATTCAAAACAACTATTTTGAGCTGAAATCAGTTAGCAACTATTTTCATATCTCTCTTTATATAGTAGAGACTTCAACATACAGCTGGGTAGTTTTAGAGTTCTTATTTTAATGCTTACATTATAAATGATTATATGTGCAATTCATATCTCCCTCTGCAATAAAGCATTGTGCATGTACCACTATTCCCCTTTTTTGCAACTGCTTCTTCATTATAGCTTTGGTGGGGAGTGAAAAATGAAGGACAATTTGTCAATCTTCTGTTGGTGTTTTTAAAAATATTCTTGACATGAGCAATGTCATATTTTAAAGTCAAACTGTGGCATTAAACTGGTATCAGTTTCTATTACTGAGAAGCAAAACAAATTTGTTTAGGATGAAGTAGGAACATAAAACAATAATCTATGGCTTTCTGAAAATTGTAGCAAATCCACACTTGCCTTAACTCCTAACTTAATGTTTATTGCATATTTGTAGGTATACTGGATATTTTTATGTATGCAGATTGCGGGTTTTTATGCATTTTAATGTTTGTAGGATTATAATATATCCCTGCCTGTCCTGTTTTATTTAGGGTTTTTTTGTTTGTTTCCTTGCTTTATACTATATTTTTTTCTACTTTTGTAATTTAAATTGACTTGATCGTCTTCTGGAGGAAAAGCTGGGACAAATGAATAAACCAACAAACCAAATATGCTGAAAGTTTGTTTGTTTAGCATCTTAATACAATTGAATTGAAAAAAAATAGCAAATAAATTAAATCATTCTTATTTTTTCCTGTTTTTAATTTTATTTTATACATATCAATGTGTGAACTATGATACCTGGCTATGATATATTTTAGTGCACATAAGCATAATATTATTACTCATAGTTATTATATTTCACTTTTATTTCGTATTGTGTAAACATATCTGTATGTATGTATGTATGTATGTATGTATGTATGTATGTATATGTGTGTGTATCTATACCTATACCTATACCTCTATCTGTCTGTCTGTCTGTCTATCTATCTATCTATCTATCTAGTTATTCCCCTCTTATTTCTATTTCTATTCTTTTATTCATACTGTTGTAGTCAAAGACGCATCTTTTCTATCTTCCCTTTCACCTGCTTTATTATTCATATTTCCCTTATTTAACTCTTCACATCTGTATATATTAAAGTTTCATCCTTCATTCTTTAAGTTTCAATATACAATTCTAATATCAATCACAATATCATTTAGACATATAGGGTTGATTTATTCATATTCCTTCTGTTCATCCAATCCATGTGATTCTACTTTTAATACATATGCTTACATTAAAATATATTCTTTCATTATCTAATTTCTCACTGCTTAATTATTATTAATATTTATTGTTAATTTTATGATTTCACTGCTAATCATTTAAGGGTATTAATAATACCATCATTGGTTGTCTAATTTTCCAATTAATGCTTAATTCTTATTCATAGTTCTCCTATTTGTATTGAAATATTATCCTAATGCCTAAAATTAGAGTTATGAGTTAGAATGGTTTAGTGGTTAAAGTGCTAGAATAGAAAGAGGAAACTCTAGATTTCAGCTAGTCACTTCCTTCAAGCCTAAACAGTGTCAGGATCTGTGAAAAACTAGCTGAAAAAGGAAATCCCTTCTCACATCATGCTTAATAGCTGTGCTATACGGATAAGAAGTGGCATATTGTAGCCAAAACAAATGGACCTTGCAACTAATCCAGTGAAACAAAACACTAAGAAGAACAACTGCAACAATGTGACAATTGATCTTGTGGGTTGCATTTAATTAATTAATTGTAATTAAATATAATTATGAATTAAATGTGCATGACCTTAATTCACTCTTTTTCCTGGCCCCAATTTCTGCCATACCATTAAAAAGCCAACAGTTCTCTGTCAGACTTCTACTCTGATAGTGGAGAATTCTAAGTCAAAACCCCAGCTTGTCTATCTACTTGGGATGTTATCTCATAATTTGGATGGTTTGACTACCTGGATGGGAAGAAGAGAAATTTAATTGTGTACACTTTTTCATTATTAACGCTTTGTGAATGACTATAACCTGAAGAAAACCAGTTTGCTGTAGTGGTTGAAGCATCCTGAAAGAATGGAGAATATTATGAAATGATAGTCCCAAGGTGCAATCTCTCTCCCTCCTTCTCCCTTCTTCTTCTTCTTCTCTCTCTCTCTCCCTCCCTCCCTCCCTCCCTCTCCCTCTATCCCCCCTGCTCCCTCTCTCACACATAGGGAGGGATATACACATCTATAGGAAATAAAAGAAATGAGATACAATCAATGAAAGATCAAGGCAGAATGAAAAGGATAAAATGAACTGAGATATGTAAAAATGATCAGGAACAAGGGTGAAATTCAGCAGGTTCTGACAGGTACTGGAGAATCGGTAGTGGAAATTTTGAGTAGTTCAGAGAACCGGCAAATACCATCTCTGGCCTGCCCCAGAGTGTGGTGGGAATGGAGATTTTGCAGTATCCTTCCCCTGCCATGCCCACCAAGCCATGCCCACAGAATCGGTAGTAAAAAAAAAAATGAATTTCACCACAGGTCAGGAACAAACATTTTTGAGATTAGTTTAGACATTAAAAAGAAAAAAAAAGGAAGACAACGAGTCTATTGATCGGTTTTGAGGATAAAGGGATGAAGTGTTAGCAAGTGATGGCAAGAAGACAGATTTATTTGATCCATATTTTTCATCTGTCTTCTCTCAGAAGGGAAATGAAACCCCACCTGGCCATCACTGTTTCACTAGTGGAAGAAGTGAAACTGCAGTTCAGAACCAATAAAAAAAAATATTTAGCTCAATTAAAATCCAGGGCCAGATGGATTACATCCCAGGATACTAAAGAAACTAGTGAAGAGATCACAAAACTGCTAACTGTGATCTTTGAGAACTCCTGGAGCATTGGTAAAGGCCCAGAAGACTTGAGGAGAGCAAATGTTGGTCCCTGTATTTTAGAAAGGAAAGCAGGAGGACCTGGAAAATTACAGACCTGTCAGCTTGAAGTCTAGGAAAGGCAAGATTTTGAAACAGATGGTTAAACAGCATGTTTGGGAGTGCTTGGATATGGATGCGACAATTAAAAAGACAAACCCCAGCATGAGCTTATCATAAACAAGTCAAGCTACACTTACCTTACCTCCCTTTTAAAACAGGCTGGCAATTTTAGATCATGGAAATGTTGTGGGCATGATATCTTCTTTAATAAAATGATTAAAAATAGATTTATTATCCAACTGTCAGATGGATTTATAATTGGCCAAATGACCATATACAGAGAATACTCATAAATGATTTTACATCAGATTATAGAATCAAGGTGAATATCACAGGACTATGTCCTAGGCCTTATGCTGTTCTGTACTTTTATTAATAGCCTGGATGATGGCGTTGATCACCAAATTTGCACATAGCACCAAACTACAAGAAGTGGCTAAGAATTTAGCTGAGAGAGAGAGAAGACTTCAAAAGATCTAAAGAGACAATGGGGTGAAAGGAACAGGGTGAAATTTCACAGAGGTTCTGTGTCTGAGTATGAAGAATGAATTGAATTGAATACTTTATTTGGCCAAGTGTGACTGTACACACAAGGAAATTGTCTGCGGTGCAGAGAGAAACCTATCTTAGTGGTAATGCATATGAAAATAATCTGGTTATTTGCGCCAACTGTGTTATGCAATTTTTAAAAAGGCAAGTGCTATTGTGTGATACGTACCATATTATGGTACTAATTGTCTCCCACTGTCTTGCTTTGAGTATTACTTCAAACACTATGTATTTTTTTATTTATTTATTTTGTCAAATATGTACAAGATAACAGATATAAGTATAAAAGTGGACATGAACAAAGGAAATGAGTAGAAATAAATGGGGACAGTAGGACAGGGATGGTAGGCACGCTGGTGCGCTTATGCATGCCCCTTTTACGGATCTCTTAGGAATCGGGTGAGGTCCACAGTAGATAGTTTAAGGTTGAAGCTGTGGGGGTTTGAGGATGTAACAACGGAGTCATATAGAGTATTCCAGGCATTGACCCCTTTGATGCTGAAGTAATATTTTCTGCAATCAAGTTTGGAGCGGTTTACCTATCTACTGTTTGCTCATGTATTATTGAGGTTGAAGCTGAAGTAGTTCCAGGCAAAAGAAAATCAGCAAACAGGAGCTCCAAGTTCAACTTAGCAAGATGCTAAAGAGTCTGGAAACAATGTCCTGTAATGAACAAATAAAAAACTGGGTATAGCCTATAGAAGAGTTTACTAAGCAGAGATATGATAGATGTTTTAAAATATTTAAAATGTCCACAGAACAGTGAGTGGCTTTTTCTTTGTTATCCTAGATTCTGCAGGAACAGAATCAGTGGGTTAAAACTACAAGAAAATTGGTTCAGGCTAGACATCTGGGGGAAGAATTGGAAACAAGCTGCACATTAAGTGTCATGTCGCTTTTCATTGGAGAACTTCAAACAGAGTGTGGATAATCAGCTGTCTGAAATTTTGTAATTGATCCTGAACTGAGCAGCAGGTTAGACTAGATGGTACCTGACATTTGTGTCTGAGAAGATGTGTGAAAGGTAAACCATGTCATTATGGTGGGGGCAATGGTCCAGTGAATTATGGAACCAGCATCTCCCCACATATCATCATTATCATCATGATCACGATCATCATGACCATCATCATCAAATAATAGAGTTGGAAGAGACCTTGGAGATCTTTTAGTCCAACCCCTGCAGGAGTGAATTCCTATATAACTCTCAAATGAAACTGATTAATGTGTAATAGAAACTGTTGATAAAATCTCTCTCTTGACAATTATAAACTACATAGGTATAATTAGAGAGATGTATATTTTTTTAGATATAAATGTGCCAAAGTTAAAAGAAATTATTGCTCAGTCTTGTTTGGGGGGGGGGAGATTTATTCATTCAGAGCTCTAGATTATCAGAATGCTAAGGATTTTGATTGGCTCTTGAAAGGAATCCAGAATGCAGTGATCCACATACAGGTCTTATTGTGTAAAAATAATCTACAATTTTGAATATTTCTTGTAATGTTAAGCTAGATCAGTCGTCTCTGGGATCTATCAAAGAATCCTGCATTTTTTTCATTGCAATTGGAACACAAACTAGGGATTAAAATTGAACATTGTGATTTCTGTTATCATACAGAAGTGGTGGGTTGCAGATGGTACGCCCCAGTACGGGCGTACCGGAGCCTGCCTGGAGCACCGGGTACCATTCTGGTATGGTGCTCTGGAGGGCTCACCCACCCAAGCTCCTTATCTGCCCTTTAAAGCCTTTGGCACTTCCGCGCAAGTGCATGGCGCGTACAGCGCCTGTGCGACACTCTGCTGAGCAGCTGGGGTGTCGCTGGCAACTACAACACATGGGTGTGCTGCGCCTGTGTGCATGTGCGCTGCGCATGTCCATGTGGGCAACGCCGGGCCTGTTTCAACCATACCGGTTGGAACAGGATTCGGAACCCATCACTGTCATACAGTATAAAGAATACTGTAGCTAAATTTCTCATATACAGGACTGAGAATAATACCTCAAAATTATTTTTAACAAGCCAGATCTTAGAACTGGAAAATAAAGGTAATTATTTTTCTTAATTTGGTCAGAAATGTAAGTTAGCATTTATTTATTGACTTGTCATTGCAACTGCTATAAGACATATCAGGATGCATAACATCCATAATAAAGCACAAACATGAAAAATACAATTAAAATCAGAATTGTTACCATTCATTATATAATCAGAGCAATATATAAAAATAAATTGTTAATTAATTTTAAAAAGCCTTCTTAAAGAGCTCTGTCTGGCCTTATTTCTAAAATTTCAACTGTATTGACTTCCAGGAAAGGCAAGAAGGGGAAGATGGGTGCGTTTGTGTGTATGTACTGTAGAAAATTATATATACAGTTATTAGACTTATTTATGCATAAACATTTTAGATTTCCTTCTTACAGGTGTGAATTTTACTAATTTGAGGTATATTAAAATTAAAAATTGCATATTTTTCTTAATAAGGAAATCATATTTGCTCACATGAGAAGAATTTTTCATTTAAAAAAATTGGTAGATCAAATGCTTATCAATGGTAATTGAAAATCCACTGGAGGGATGGCAAGCTGTTACAAAATCTATACATTCCATAAAGATTGAATAGCATAAAATATAAGCAAAGAAAATCATCTGAAAAACAGATGTTATGCAAAGAATGCCCAGAAAATAAACAGGCTGAAACCAGAGCAGATGATAGCCACTGATCTTGAATAAGTAAGATTAATCACCAGGCAGTGAATCGTACTCCATCCAATATTTGTTGTAATCCCACAAACAAACATGTGAAGTGATGAATGAAGAAAACTACCATTATTGGATTAAAAAAATAAGTGCTATACAAAAAAATAGGGCTCAGGGAAACCTCTATTTGTGCTTGCAACTGTCATAACCAGAGCACTTCTATCTTACTCACTCCCTATGTCTCACTTGGCTAAAGTGAAAGAAAGCAAATGACTATGATTATGTGTAGTAGGTTTAAGCAATTATAATTAAAGTCATAATGTTTTTGTAGGTTACCACAGACTCTCTGAACAGAGATTCAGAATTGGTTGCAAAACACAAAATAAATGTTTCCGAAAGATTTATATTTTAAAAAGTAATTGCTTATGGGAGGGCAAGCAGACAGGCAGGCAGGCAGGCGGGCGGGCGGGCAGGCAGGCAGGCAGGCAGGCAGGCAGGCAGGCAGGAAGGAAGGAAGGAAGGAAGGAAGGAAGGAAGGAAGGAAGGAATACTACAGTGTAGAAAGGCAAGTTCCTGGAAGAATTTATGATAGACTAGCTGTACCCAGCCATGCGTTGCTGTGGCCCAGTCTGGTTAAATGGAAAAGAAAGAAAAGAGAAAGTGCAATTTTCTAATATGTTTAATTTCACAATGCTTGTGGATATACAATATTTTTTGTTGTCTGTGCAGATATAGAGATTGTCTGGTTTGCCGACTCCAGAACATGCAACATATAATTGTCCATGTAAGAAACAATTTTCAATTGCTGGAAAGATGTTGGACCGGACACATTTACCAACAGCATGTGAAGAAAGAAACATTCCCATGGTGGTTCCCTCCAGGCAGGTTCATGCCATTGCCAGCAGCAGCCCCATGGGTGTAGTGGGGCAGCGGGTGGGCGCTGTCATTAGTCAGGCCTCGGGGCTGCTGGTCTGGGCGAGGCTGGTTGAGGGAGATGGTGCCAGGGCTGTTGGCCTTGTGGAAGTTTTTGAGCATCTCCTTGTAGGAGCTGCGCTCAAGCTCCCCCAAGTCGGTGGCCCAGGAGAGTGAGACATCCAGGATCTCGGGGGAGAAGAAGTCCTCAGTGTGCGACACATCCAGGTCATCGTAGCTTTCTGTTGTTGGAGCTGAGGCTGGCCAAGATCTGCGCCGGGGTCATGCTGGTATCTGGAAGCCGCTCTTCTTCTTCAAATGGTGCCCACTAGACCCCTGATGCCTCTTCCTCCCTGCGAGAGCAGCACCAGGCTCTGCAGTGGAGGTGCAGTAGGAGACCGAGATGGAGGCAGCGGCAGGAGGGGAGGTGGCGTCAGCTGGGCCAGCAGGCCGGGCGGGAAGTCCTCCAAGCCGGTGCTGCTCCTGCTGCTGCTGCCACTCTGCTGAGGCAGCATTGCAAGCTGCACCATCTTCTTCCTCTCCCACGCCTCCACCACTGAGTCTGGCTACTGCTTCTGCGAGAGAGGGTGGCCGGTGTCCCCTGAGGAACAGGAGGAGGAGAAAGGAGCCACCCCTGGCGATGCAGATGTGAGGCAGCACCCGCCGGCTGTGACCACATCCAGAGATGCCGCCGCCACTGCAGCTGCCTCCTCACGGGGCACCCAGTGGCTCCCCCAGCCCCACTGCACCTCAGGCTGATACTGCTGCCACCCTGTTGGAGCTGCCTTGGTGAAGCCGTAGCTGGCTTGCTGTGAGAGGGGGGATGGAGAGTCCACACAGCTGGCTGGGCTGAGGAGATGCTCTGCCTCCACCTTCTCTGGAGCTCTGCTGGGCTGGGTGGGGGGAAGCCAGCTTAAGGGCAGGGGGAGATGGCCGAGGGATGGCACAGGTGCTTCCCCGCTGCAGACAGCAAAGGCCCAGTGGGATGGGAGGGGACAGAGGGGAGGAGGAGGCTGAAGGGC